>NC_050531.1:23998943-24020385 GCF_002922805.2 Oryzias melastigma | reverse complement strand
ATGAAAATCCTGATGCGGCCCGGCCTCAACTAGATTCCGCCTCCAGCGGCCCCCGGCTGATTTGAGTTTGAGACCCCTGGTTTAAGCTCTTTCTTATTTGTTGGAGCAGTAGCATTTTCTAGTATAAACTGAAAGGTAATTAGAAAATGATCTCAGACTATGGGGTTATGAGGAAGGACAGTCAGCTGGCTAACCTCAACTACATGAGTTAAAACAAGGTCCAGGGTGTGCCTGTGACAGTGAGTAGTCTTATCTACGTTTTGTGATCTTACTTTCTGCTTTGCTACAGTGTGGACGCACATTGCTTTGCTTCTCCTTTTGATTTTAATTTTTGCTGATTATTTTCCTTTCTTCTTTTTTTTTAATCGCACCAGCAATAACTTTTGAATACTTTTAAACCATCGGGTCAGATTTCTTTTTTTTTTTCTACTCTTAACATAAGGATTTTTTCCTGCATTCCTCTTAAAACATCTTGAGCACTACGTGTACTTGGCCTTCACGCAGCTGAAGCCTGATATACGGAGCAGCAGCTAACACAAGGCTAACTTGCAGCAAGATGCCTTCCCTTTCCACAAAGGATTACCAAGACCTTCTGGAGAAGATAACAGCGCTGGAAACTAAGGTTCGCCACATAGAAGTGAATGTGGACGTAAATGGACTCTATGGAAACATCACAACTTTGCCACTACCTCTTCTCAGCAGAGAAGAGAAAGCTAACACACTGTGACATAGTCACTGTGTTTGTAAATTTTTATATGGTTTCTTGAATGTTGAGCAAAAAAGGAAAAAAAAACATAACAAGAGCCATAAATTTGAGCATAAGAATTACAGAAATTAAAATATGGGTTTCTGTGAACATTTTAAGTCCGCTGTAAAATTGGTTGTGGTCTTTTTTGAGTTTTTTGTATGTATTATTTTTGTTTGCTGTGAGCCGTTTACCTGGAGGAAAGGTGGCCACGCCCCCTTCCAAGGTTATTAATTGGGCTGGTGTCGGGATGACGGGAGGAGGAAGGATAACCGGAAAACCCCAGGAGGAGACGCGTCTTGGAGGCGATCGGACAGATCAAGAAAAAAAACCTTCCTTCTCCGGGAAAGATCTGCACCCCTGTTTGGCGGCATTCCAGCTTTTGTCCAGTTCAAAGCCCGGAGACGTCAAACCGGAGGACGCCCATCAGCTGGTTTCTCGACGCGCGCATCTGGACGTAGCGAACAGTGCGAGGCCTGCGCTGGGTGAGATCTGCACATTTTCTTTTTCTTAGGGCGCCTTAAGCTATTTTTTTTCCTGGTATGCCAGAGAGACTATTTTTTTTCCTTGTATTTGCCCTCGTTCGGACGGATTACGGGACACGGACACGTAGCGTTTCGGGTTTATTTTTGGACTTTGAACTCTTAAGGTGGACCGGTTTTGTGGGAGGGGGAAACGTTTTGGTGTTTGAAAAAAAGGACATGTTTGGTTTATTCATTAAAAAATTGTATATGTGAAGTTTGAGGAAGCTCTAAGTTATTTAAAAATTATTTATTCATCTGTGGGGACATTGAATATACCCTGATTTTTTTGTTTTTTTGTTAACTTACATTAAAATAACCTAATGTTTGTTACAAGTGGACCGCAGCAAGAGCAATCCTGGTTAACAACTACAGCAAATGTTTGATCTGTGTCAGCACAAACAAAGGCTACTGTACCAAATGGTAACGTTGATTTTACTCAAGCGGTCAAAAACTTATTTGCAGCAGTGGTATATAAATAAATTATTTTAAAATTTGATTTGCAGATTTTTTCTTTTTTAAATATCTCTCACAGTGGACATGCACCTATGATGGGCATTTCTGACCCCTCCATGATTTCTAAGAGGGAAAACTTACAATATCACAGGGTGTTCAAATATTTCTTTGCCCCACTCACTCATTTTGTTAACTTAACTCTTTAAACACAGAAGCTGCCCCAACAACATGTAAAGCCAAAAGCTGTTTTAACTAGTGTAACTCTTTGGCCATTTATGTAAGAAGTGTAATTCCAGCAAAAATTCACTACAGCAGACTGTTGCATGTCAACACAAAGTGGCTTTTTTTGGCTTTAGAATCTGCTGGAATAACGTTGATTGAATAAATGCTTTTCTACTTTTACGTGTAACATGTTAAAGCTGTTTTTAGAATCTGTCAGTATTTCGTTCACTGCAGAAATTGTCCAAAGGTTATGGTATTTCAAAGAGCATCAACACTGCAGCTAAAGCTCCTGTGTTAACAGTAAATGATTAAATCACTTATATCACTGATAACACTTATATTATATATTTACTACCTCCTTTAAAGGCCCAAAGCACTTGACAGTCACTGCCCTATTCACACATGAATGCACACATTCACACACTGATGAATGTGCATGTGCTAACCTAAACCCACCCGGAGGAATATGGGGTTCATTGTCTTGCTCAAGGACATTTTTACACATGGGCGAACAGGGCGGGAATTCTGTTTTATCACAGGGTTAACCATCTCTGCACCACGGCCGCCCCACAAAAATGAGTCAAATAATGGATTAGTTATTAACGAGTCTTCCTCACACAGCTTCAGTCTTATTGTTCCACACAATAATAACAGCAACACACTGGAGAAAAAAACTGCAGACATTACTTAGATCTCAAGTCTTACTGA
The DNA here is from genome assembly GCF_002922805.2 of Oryzias melastigma. Classification (NCBI taxonomy): domain Eukaryota; kingdom Metazoa; phylum Chordata; class Actinopteri; order Beloniformes; family Adrianichthyidae; genus Oryzias; species Oryzias melastigma. The sequence continues at coordinate 24,017,733 of NC_050531.1, read as the reverse complement.
CTGAAACATTGGAGTTGTTCAGCAGGTCCCTATATTTTCCTGAACTAGACTGGGGGGGCAGAGCCCTCAGCTTCATTAGGATCGTCTTTTGTGGAATCAACTCCCTGTTTTAGCTTGAGAGGCAAACACAATCTGTCTTAAAAACTGAACTCAAGACTTATCTTTTTGATTAAACGTATGGTGGCACAGTTGTCCTTGTGCCACACTTTTCAGTTTTGCTGCTAAAGACTTGGGCCCGATCCGAATACTCCCCTTCTCCCTCTCCCTTAGCCCTCCCCCTTAATTTGGAGTGGCAGTTGAAGTCAAAGTTGTGTCCTGATTATTATTTTTTAAGTTTCACACTCCGAACAGAGGGGTCCAAAGTCCGCTATCGTGAGAGTAAACCGCATCGTGCGAAGAAGATTTTCTTCACTTTGGTGTTCTCTGAACCACAGAAGTTTACATTTAAATGTAAGTAATGACTTTATGTTGTAGTGTGACCTTCTTAAAGTTATAAAACCGCTGTTGTTATGGACATTCAACCGCTGGAAGCGCCGTGCTAATGCTAGCGGACCGGCGATGTTGATGACGTCATTGAATGGAAGTCACGTCAGAAATATTAGACACTATTTTTTCATCACCCTCCGTTTGGAGCAATCACGGAGGGATAAACGAAGGGGGAGGGCTAAGGGGGAGGGAGAAGGGGAGTATTCGGATCGGGCCTTTGACTCCGGGAGGTTATTTAGAATACATATGGAAAGACTTTAACCCCACCCCCCAAATTGAGGTTTAAGAGGGACCAAAGAACAGATGATGTGAGGATAGATGGTATGAGAAAGAAGGATGAAGAGAAAACGAATATATGAAGACACAAGTTTCATTAAGGAGCAGCCAAAGTCTCAAATAACCTTGGATTGTAAGGCAAGAAGCAAATCCTGCAGGAATCTTTTAAAATTTTTGTACCTTCAACACTGGCTTCGAAAAAAAGCTGGAAGCCTGGCGCACTCATACTGGCATCACTCACAAACTTCACAAAGGCAAAACTGTCCGATGTGTCCACAGGAGCAGGAAGGTTTTCTCCACAGTGTCTGCTCAGAACTGGTCCTAACAAAACAGAGCAAAAGAAATCATGTCATCTTTCACTTATTGAGTTGCCAACCTTGAAAGGAGAAGTCTGGTCTTTTTACGCTCCTACCAGTGCCGTTGTACTCTCTGATCTCTACATAGTCTTTGGAACAGTCGGAAGAGGTCTCCAGGCTGAAGTTACTGAAGCGGAGGGTCAGATAATGTCCAGTGGGCCCCTCCAGGTACCACTCACAGCTGGACATGTCAGGATAGTTTAATCCTGGGAAGCCAGGGCTGTGAATTGAGCCTGTCTGACCAATAAAGGTACCTCCACATGTTGCTGGAAGAGGTTAGAGAAGAAACAAAAAAAAATAAAAGAAGACAGTTTTAGTCTGGGTTTCACCTGGTATTTAAAGAGATTAAAACCAGATTTCTTGATCGTGATAAATGAGAAATGACCTTTTTGTTGTTGGACCACTGTGTTACATATTGTAGTTCTGTAAGAACAATTGCTCCGTGAAGTGTAAAAAATGTGGTTCAGCTGTTAAAGGGTGACCAAACCCTAAATCAACTGTTTTTGGCTGTTGATCTCCATAAAAGGGGCTTTAAAAGTGCTGTCTGTTGGTCAGCGATTATATCTTGAAAATATAGTAAAACACTGTCTGTGTGCTGCCCCTACAGGTTGAATTGAGGTATTACATTTGAATTTTGTGATCGGTGAAACCATGTAAGATTCAGAATTATACGACACCAAGCCTTTCATATATCTGTAGTCTCTACAAGCTGGGGCTTTTAGAGACAGAGGAGCAACTAGCTAAGATAAACTGAATCAGTAGCTGTTTTCATTAACTCGGAAATTTTGCAAATTGGAATTTCAATTATAAATTCTCTGAATGGAAACACACAATTTAAAAAAAAAAAACTTGCCTTTTTCAAAAAAAGTTTTTGCACTTAGAAAATGTGGTTTTGAGGCGTATGGAAATAGACATTTTTGCAAAACTGCAATGAAACACTTTTTAATGAAATAAAAGCACTTCTTGGTGTGAAGTGTCTTTCCTGAGCGCAGCACAGCTGGCACCACAAGAGACCCCACAGCTTCCTAGCTCATTATAAGTTTCTTATCGTACTGAATCATACAGCTCCTCCATAAAATCACCAACCAAAGTTTCATCTTCGCTTCATCTGTAGCCGCACTTCTGCAGCTTGCAGCCTGAATTAGACGCAGAAGTCTCCGTTGATGATGAGCGCGAGTGCCGTGACAAACTTCAATGGATCTTGTTGTATTTTCAAATAGAAAAAAAAATCCTTCTGCTTACTTATTCGAATGGTTAATAAAAAAAAATGTAGAACAGGTTTCTCACGTGCATGTGATGAGACTGTCAGTGGATGGTTGTGCTGCACGTGAGCGGGGCTCGCGCCACACTGCAGTGAAGTCACCCAAAAGCTTCCTTTTAGTAAATCAAATTAAAAAAAATATTTGTTCTCATCCATCGCCGTGATTTTAATGACGGATTGTGTTAGCTGGTTTGTGCTTTATTGCAAAATTATGATTTAATAGAAACGTCATTTCGAAACAGTTTTTTCAAAATGACTAGAATTTCTATAAAGTTTGTGCAAATATGTAATGGAAACACAGCTATTGAAACCACACCCGTGGGTGACTGTAACTGGGGGGAGAAAATTAAGCATAAGGCACCAGTAGCCGTCGTACCAGTGATGACGTCACCAGCTGTGTATGGCTTCTGACTAGCTGTACTAGGAAAAACCTAAAAATGTTTTAAATTTGACATTTTTAACTGTGTGTGAGTCAAGTATGAGTCATGTAACCCTAATGCTAATCGCTACCACTTTTTTATCCTGCTGGTGTACATCTTTTACTGTAAATAAACATTTGATACAACAAAAATCATTTAGCAAACAAGACAACGTAACTCAGATTCCATTATCCATTAGTCACTGGACCGGCGACCTCTGTTAAAGGTGTAGCCTGCCTTCGCCCTACAAAAGTTGGGTTGGCTCCAGTAACCCTAAAAAGGGATTCAAAAAATGGAGAGATGGATATTCTAGACTCTTTTGAAGCTGCTCACAAAAGATGTTGTTGTTCTTTTACGCCTATAGGAATGTGGCAGTCATTCATAGTGATGCAGGAACAATCAAGTCCCCAAAGTTTCCTGAAAACTGACCTTAGCAGGTTCAGAATGGATGGATGGGTGGATGGATGGATGATTGACTGTTTCCAGTCATCACTGTGGTGTACAGAAGTGTCTACTGTAGCTTTTGGCTGGCTCTGACAGTTGTTCAAAACAAGGAATTCTGAAGACAGTGTTAAGTCTTGGCAGTAGATTGGTCTTTTCCAGCTTCTACTTTGCCACTCCCAGCTCAGTCCAGCTCGTTTAACGTTTGACTCGTCATGTCATATTTGCCTTGAAACAAAATCTGAAATCTGTTATTGTCTTGCGGCTTTGCTCGATAAGATCTCTCACTTTTACAGAGTATAGATGTTCAGAGCATTAATGTTTGAGTATTTCTCTGGGCTGTAACAGTTGGCATTGAGGTACATACTCCCCAGAAAGGTTTTAAAAGTCATTTTGAATGACTCTTGGTTCAATCGTCGTTATTTGTTTGTTTGTTTTTTGTATGAAGCATGTGACTCATGTTTTTATATGTATTGGTTTCTGAACATATTCACTTCACATGACACTCATTTTGTTTGGGAGTTTATGGATATGAAAAAGAACAAGGGTTACTTCATCAATGTATTGAAATCAATGAATTGAATGATTCCCACATATCAGCTCTGATTGAAACATTCTTCTTCACATCTACATTTCTATTTTGTGCATTATTTTTGAAATGTTATAATTATTTCCTGACTTTGGAAGTTGTGGACAGCAGCCCACAGAGTGGCTGAAGACTGATCTCTGCTTACCTATGGAGTACTTTGCTTTAAATCCTATGTGCGTGACACTAGCATCAGTGCGGAACCTGAGCAGCATGGCTGAACCAGTAGAGAGCTGGGTAGACGGTCTGGTACTGCCACAAAGTCGGGACACGAGGTCCGAGTTTAATGTAGAACCATCCCGGACCTCTAGGTAGTCGTAGAGACAGCTGAAAAAAAGATGTTTATATGGTAAAGGCTCATCTTAGATTGACAAATCCTAAGTGTATAGTGACACAGCCTCTTCAGGTTCAGGACTCTCTGTTTAAAGATTCTTCAGTAGTAGGCTGGTTTCTGCTCAAAATTAAAATGTTATGGGGATAAATTATTTTGCCAAATGACAATCACATCAATCTCATCCGAGCAGCTATGCGTTCAAATATTTTATGTTAAGTGAATAAATAGGAAACGTTTAGAACCCTTTTTTTCCTTTTTATTTAATAAGGACTAATACAGTACGAAAAAAAAGATCATACCATAAAACAACTTGTATCATGTAGATACATGTAGACATCTATCACAGTATCTATAGCCACAGCTAATTTGCAACACCTGTCCCTAGAAGACTTTTCCAGAAATCATAGATGAACAGTGAAAAAATACCAAGAGTACAAGCGATAACAAAATAAATAGATGATTAAAAGACGACAAGACAAAACACTCATTTACATGCTTCACACAAGCACAGGATATTTAAGCACTCTGAGTGAACTGCTGATGCGCTGTGAGCAAAGATTTAGTTTGTTTTTAAAGGTTGAGAATTTTGTTAAATATTTTATATTAGTTGGGAGACTGTTCCACACATTGGCCCCCTTCACTGAAAAAGTATTCTGAGCAAAAGATGCTCTACAAAACTGGACTTTACAGTCTCCACTTGCACTTGCTCTTGTTGTTTGGGAGGTTTCAAATCTTTTAACATAAATAAAAAAAGTGGACCAAGTGCAAGTCCAGTTGAAGATTTAAAAAAACAGCTTTAAAGTAAAATGTAAAATCTCAATGTTGCTTAAAATGTGACAGTGATGAAATGAATGAGATTTTTACCCAAAATTTTAAAGGCCTAATTATACGGGCTCTCAATGGGCTTTGAGGTAGTTTGACTGGCCAGAGACCAAACAGTGGTGCAGTACACATGATATAAGATCATTGAAACACATTAAATGTTAAACAGCTCCTGATCATTCTGAAACAACTCATGCTGCCTTTGATTTTTCTTAAAAAATGTTTAATGAGAATTTTAAAATTTGACTGAGAATCTAATATCACTCCTTATAAATTTCTTGCTCTACTTGTTCAATGAGTTCTTCATTCATATTACTATTTAGATAATTTGATTTTTTTACCTCTTTTAAGAGAAAAACATACAGATTTAAATCTTTCTTTCAATCTTTTAAACATTTCCAATAAAATAGAAGTGATTTCAAATTAGCGTCCTCATTAAATCCTTTGCTGTAATCAGTGTCAAACCTGACACGTATGAGGTGTACCTGGTGGTATGCTCAATGTAGAACTCTTTTTCAAAGTCAATCTGGACAGCTTCTCCATTGGGCACTTTAATGACCCAAATGCAGTCAATGTTCTGGGGATAGTTCTCTGGGTAGTTCGGTGAGGTGATGTATCCTGGAGGATCAAGGTCATTCAGCTCGATGAAGCCTCCGCATGCTGCAGAACCACAAGAACATGTTTCTCATCATTAATGAGACCAAGAATTTACATTCAGAATTCCTTACACATTTCTTTCAACAAGTAAACACAATCCAGTCTTTTGCAGTCATCATTTGTAAAAACAAAATATACATATATTGTAAAAATCTCATAGTAGACATAGCGCCTATACATACATACCCCCCCCCACTCCCCACAGACAAACACACACACACATATATATATATATATGAATAGACCATAGACTGTATATAAAATAACTGGAAAGAGCAAGCCCCCCTACTTCCGTGTTCCATATAGGAAGTACCACTGGGTTGCAAAAAGGCCAAAGTCCCATTGACTTACATTGAGAAACAGACAGTTATTTCTCAGTCATTTTATATGTCAGAATAATCATTCTTCCTCTGCTGCTTTCTGCTTAACTTCTTTTTTCTAATCCTATTTTTTTTAAAGATTTTTTTTCCATCATCACAAGTTATTAGAGTTATAAATTGACCAATCAGATGGCTCAATAAGCGTTTGTGGGTCTGACGTCGAACGTCTGGGGGGTTTGATTGACAGATGACGGGTAGCCAATGGGAGCAGACTTCATCAATGGGTCCGTGAAGACCTTTTAACACCTACTTTACAATTCAACAATGTACCAATCATTGTCCTACTGTTGTTTTCCTCAATGGAATGTACCAATGCAGCAGTTTAAAACAACAAGAGGAGCATGCTGTCGACATTTTTAGATGAGGATTTACTCTGGAGAAATAGATTTCACTCTGAGGTTATGTGCTTTGGACTTTTTTCTTTGTTTAACGTTCATTTTTCACTTTTTTTTATTGTAGCTTATAAATTTTAAGTTGCGTATATGCGCATAAAATCACCAACCAAAGATTCATCTTCTTCACTTTTCCAGCTTCAGCCTGAATTAGACGCAGCCGTCTGAGGAGCGCGAGACAAACTTGAAAGGACCTGGTCGTATTTTCAAACAGGAAAAAGATCCAGCTGTTCACTTGTTAGGATGGTTATTTATTTTAAATACAGCTGAACGTTCTTCTCAGGTGCATCTGATCAGACTGTAAACCTGGCCGCGCATGTGAAGTAACGCTGCAGCGCACGCGAGGGGGCCGCGCGCAGTTCGGGCACGGCGTCACCCAAATGCTCCTTTTATCTCGACAAAAAGGAATAAATGTAAGTAAATCCCAAAGGACCGCTGACAGAATCAAATGTTGGAATGGTTCTCCCTCAAAGGCTTCAGCAATGACTTGTACGATAATGCATTTCCAATGGGGGACCTCAGTGCTCGCTCAGTCCATTATTTTTACAGTCTATGGAATAGACTTTCTATAGTGCTCCACAATCTACCTGCCCTGTTTCAGAGGTTGCAAACCAGTCAATCTTTATTTTAAAGACTGAAGTTTTTTTTCCCAAGAGACTCTTTTAAAAAAATGTTGTTTTAAAAACATTTTGATGCATTGGGCTTCTTTTTATCAGAAGAACAACAATCTTTCAGTCACCACTGGCTGCTGCAGTCTTCCTTTGATGATGGGACCAGCAGTCCAATCATGTTTAGGAGCATTGGTTCTGTCCTGTTTCAGGAACATTTTATTTTTTCTGTGTGGAATTTTAGATCAAAGAGTCTCCAGTATTGTTCAAGACTTTTTTCTAATCTTTAGGTTTTACTGTTTGTGCAGCTTTAAAGGGCCCTACCATGAAAATTCTACTTTTCGAGGTTTTAAATGCATTTACTCTTCATTCCTCACTATAAAGAACCCCAAAACTGTATTTTGATCTGTTAATACATTTAAGAGTAATCCTCTAAAAACCTGCACTGTCTGCAGCAGCCCCTCCCATACCCACAAAAACGAGCGGTTGGAAACGTGCTGATGTAAGATCGATGCCAACAGCTCCCTCCAGGAAGAGTATGTGCTGCAAGCTCCGCCCCCAGACTAACACAACTCAATTTTTTCCCTTACCAGTGATATACAGAGAAAAAAAAACATAATTTTAGATCCAGAATATCGTGTATCTTCCAATTGTGTCTGGTCTTCAATAAATTCCAGCTCAAATAGTTGTTTGTTACTGTATACGCAGCGCTCCTTTTAAGACCCCCCCCCACCACCACCACCACCACCAGACCCCTCAACACCCGGTCCCGCACCGCCGTGCAGAAGCCACGTGTGTTTGTGTTGTGAAGGAGTTTAGCTATGGCCAGACCTACCAAAGGCAGATGTATCATATGTGCATCCATCTTTGAAGAAGTTTGGATTATTATCATGGGAGAAATACAGAGACATGGATTTCTCTGGGATGACGTCATGAAGAGGAAAGCAGCTGCAGCAGCGACAGGTGGAGCTTCATGGATCGAATCATTTTACTTCCGGGTACAAACAAACTCACAAAATATAACTAATATTTCATAAATAATTACTTTTTTAGTGTTCCAAATGTAATATATGATCATATATATGGATATAGTTCACTCTGAAAGACTGAAGTAAATCATGGTATGGTCCCTTTAAGGCAAACAAATGTAATAATTTATTTTTATTTTGCATGCTATTTTGCTCGATTCTAGTTAAATCTTTGCATTCATGGACACATTTCTAAGAATGTGTTGTATCATTTGTTAAACAGCTGAACTTTGACTTTCAAATTCTTTGACCAAAACCAAACAAACAAGTCAAACAACAAAAAAAGAAGAATGACTGGTTACAGTACTCAGTCTCTTTTCTTGACCACATACCTTTACTATGGGCTTCAAAAGTCAGTTTAAAGCCACTGGCTTCATTGCTTGCATCAGTCACAAAGTTAAAGAAGATTTGGTTATCAGTAGTCTGAAGGAGGGATGGGGGGGTGGAGCCACAGATCCGGTCCCCTAGCAGTGGAGATGAAGCATCTGGACCATTTCTAACCTGTGGAAACAAAGACTTGAGCAGCTTGCAGAAGCAGAGCTCATCAAAGTGTAGCAATCACAGCCTGACGTGACATTTCACTGAGGCAGATAGATGAATATCTGGCAGGTTCTAGAACAGGGGTATTCAAATCCAGGCCTCGAGGGCCGGAGGAGCTTCAATGGAAGGTTGGTTGGAAAACATGTAGGACACCGGCCCTCGAGGCCTGGACTTGAATACCCCTGTTCTAGAACTCTGTTGACATAGAGCTTTTTCAAGGTTCCAAGTCTCAGACTAATCTAAAATGAAAGCTGTCCATGTAAAAAGTTAATAAAAACGTTATAACAACCTGATACTGCAGCCTCAGTGGAGCTGGCATGAATGTGACTGCAGCAAGTTACCTGAGCGGAGTGGCGCTTTTTTATTTTTTAGATGTTGAATCTAATCATTTTTGACTTCATGTAAATATAGATTGGCCAAAAAATAACACAATACAACTAATTATGAGAAAAAAAATCTGATATTAGAAACAGTACAAAAATACACAACTTTTAAGCTAAATGTATGATCTGTTAAATAAAAACAAATATTTGTGGCCATTTTAAACTTAATGGGTAAACTGATGTATGCACTAATACATAGCATTATTGTGAAGAGGATCAAATCTGGTCATGGAACAAGTCCTTGAAACTCATAGAGCTGAATGGGAAGGCTGAGCACAAAATGGTTAATAATTAAGGGATGACAGCAACATGTGTTTTTACTGTTGCTTTGCTACAAACTGACCTTCAAAAAAAGTAAAAAGCAGCCCTTGTTGGGATTTTTCTGCAAAGGTAAGTGCACGACTTTCCTATAGATTTAAAATTACTCATGTTTACCTCCAGGAAATCTCCTGAGTTACAAGATGATCCAGAACCTGAAATCTGGAAGGGACTCTGGAAGGTAACAGAGATCCTGAAACCAGGTGTGACCATCACAAGCCAACTGCAGTTCAGACCAGGCAGGTAGTTCTGGGGATAGTGGGGGCTGCTCAGTGCACCTCTGTCAACATGCAGGAAGCCCCCACAACCTGAAAGTCAAAACCAATGTTATAGCTATGTTACATCAGGATGACACTGAACAAAAGCAGCAGACTCAATTATATTTGAAATGGTGTGTGACAAGCTGTGATAAACTGAACGTATGTGATGGCGTGGGTTTTCATTGTTTATGTTGGACTCTATATTCTGGACTGACACTGTGAATGGGATGAACAACAGGTGTGCACCTGGTGTGCACCTGACACCTATACCAAGAACACTGCTGCTGCTGGATCACAGGATCCCATGCAGTCTGGAGGAGAGCGACACGCCACACGGGGCGTAGTCGATTGGCAGTCGGTTGTGGTCGTGAGCTAAGTGCCCTTTCTTGATCTTTGATCTGAAAATTGAATGGGGTTGTAATGAAGACTTAGACTTATGAGCACAGTGAAGAAGCATTTTTACTTTTTTTTTTAATTCCAGAGCCTTTTACCCTGTTTTTTAGTGCTTTCATTGATTGCTTTATACATTATGTTTTTTATTCAGAATTGTGGTTACTTTAATAGACATGGAGTCTTCATGCTCAGCAGAACCTTGGAATCAGATTTTTCATCCCTTGGGATGGAAAAAAAAATACTTGAGCGTGTCTGGTAGTTCTCATGTGACTTCTAGACATATTGACTTCTAGACGTCAATAACTCTCTGTTTGTCTAGCCTGCCCTGCTTGGAAAACACTAATGTGCCACTGAAGCTTGTACTGTACTTGTGTAATTCTTTTTTTAAAAAGTGCATTTTTACTGTGGATTAGGTTGTATATTTGCTGTTTAATAAACAAATAATCAGTCTTTATCTAGAGCTAGGCTTATGGACTTTAATTCCATGTGTAAATGTGCTTGTCAACCTTTAGAGTAGGACGCGTTGAAGCCCTGGCTGCTGCCTTGGCTGTCTGAGGAGAACTGGATGAACATGGAGTCTCCCGTTGAGTGAAATGAGCCTGGAGGCTCTCTGCCGCACACACTGGCTATCACAGGGGACACGCTTGTTGCACCTGAAAACAACCATTCAAATGAAAGAAAGTTACCATGACTGCCTGGGCCAGGACACCAAGCCCACAGAGAACCATCAGAGAGCCCTATGGTGTGAGTGGAGATGGAGGATTTTACAAAAAAAACGTAAATACTGGAGGGCCTTAAAGGAGCCCTGCGTCTAAATAAACAAACACCTGTTTGAGCAGGACATAAATGGAAGATATACGGTATTCTGCATTATTTTTTGCTGATCAGTGCTAGCTCCGTGGACAAATTGGGTGTTGGTGCTGTCTCAATCTGTTACGTCAGACTGTGTGGACCTGCTGGGTTTTTTGTGGGTATGGGAGGAGCTTTGGGGTTCTTTATAGTGAGGAATGAACAGTATAACACACTTAAAACCTCAAAAAGTTGGTTTTACACATTGTGGCCTCTTTAAAGCTGTGAGTGGTGTTGTATGACTCACAGGCACTACCCGCCCCCGCACTGGCATAGTAGCTGCAACACGCCTCCACTATCACCGCCCTCCACACCCTCAGTGGCTGAGCGGGTGCTTCACACCCTTTGCAGGCAAAATTTATTTTGGCTAAAAATACTAACTATGCCAAAAATGCTAATAATGCTAACATTGTTAAAAGTGTTAGTATTGCATTTAGCATTATCAACTACCTCAGAGAGACAGATTTCTAAAGATAGCAATTTAGCTAGTTATGCTGATTTAGCTAAAAGTGCTGGAATTGTGCTAAGCATGATCAACTGTCTCAAAAAAAAATATTGCTAATAATGCTAACAATGCTAGCAGTAATACAAGATGGCGGTGCTATTGTGGTGCTATTGATAAAACAAAACATGTCCGCCAGTCATTAACTGTCCACACCCTAATATGGTCAGAGCTGCAAGTGACTAATTCATTTAAAAAGAAAAACAAACTTTTTTGAATTGTGGCTTGTTTGGTGTTTATCTCCTTAGCAGCCATTTAATTTTGGGGTCACCAGGAGGTGACAAACAGCTCTATGTCATTTTTAGAACAATTGGGAAAATTAAAATCTAGGACTTCCTTGGCTTGCTAGACATCTCTTAAACATGCCCACATTCCTAATATGTTCATATTGCATTTCATTTTATGTTTTTCAACTTCAGCCAAGAATTCATGAATTAGATTTTAACAATATTCTGGTAATAAAAATGTATGAGCAACATGTCACTTTTACAAGCTCACCAAAGTCTACAAACTCTTTTTTTTTTTCCTGATGGCAGCATCTTCACGAGGTCAATGGTTAATGGTCAATGAGACTTCAGTGGTGGTAGTAGTCTTAACCTGGTGGTGAATGGTGTGGGAAATTTCATTAAGATCGCTCTAACAACTGTTGTTTTTTCCTATATTGTCAAATAACCCTAAATGTGCAAGTGTGATTTGGGATCTTTTATAACGAGCTCAGAATTTGATCTCTTTCCCCTGAATCTAAGTTTGGAATCTTACCGTCTCTGATAACCATTCTGTCAAAGTAGCATGGGGGCGAGCCCTCTATGTCAAGAGATAAGATGTTGAATTCCACCACAGAGCCTGGAGAACGGATCAGCCATGTGCACTCTTGGTTTTGAGGATACTGTCCAGGCCAGCCAGGGGAAAATAGGAAGGCTGAGGACTCTCCTGCCACCAACTGCCCGCCACATGCACCTAAAATGCACACAAAACTGAATTTGTATGTGTTCTGAGAAGAATCTAGTTTGAAAACAGTGAATTTCCCAAAAGAATCAACAGGTGCAAGTTATCCTGCAAATCTGGTTTCATTCCAAGGTGGAGGTGATGGACAGACACCTATGCTGGTTTAGGAAGGCAACACTAAGGATCTTTTCACACAAGACATTATATGACAAGTAATTGAATCCACTGTGTCATCACTCTTCCAAATGTTCCACCTCATACACAAATTCACCTTTCTTTTGGTGTCCTTGACATATTTTGGACTAATTTAAATGTGTTGCTGTCATTGCCATGTGGATCCACAATTCAAGTGGCAGCACCACACTTCATCATGTAGGCCTTAGTCATTGCTATTTCCAGAATGACCAACACAGTTTTAATACCAAAGATCGGAAAAACGAAGACTGCTGCACAGCTTTACTTTTTCAACCTATCCAATCACTGAAGCAAAGACTGTTAAGTGTTTGTCAACCTTCAATTCCTAAAGTTCTTGAACGTTTCTTCTCTCTTTCTCCATTTTGCTGCAACAGAACTAAAAGGCCGTTTTGTCTTACCTGGTGGGATAGTGGGTGATGGCCCAGAGTTCTGCAGAGCGGTCCATTCCAAAAGAAACCCTCGTCCTCCAACCACTGTATCTGACTTGAATAGCAAGGTCACAGTGCTCCCTGAACTTCTGATGAGATGGGGCAAGGCCAGGCCACAAAATGTCCCAAGAGGATAGTGATAGACATCTGGACCATCAAATATCTAGAGAAGGAAACATATTTCCTCTTAATGTCTATCTAGTGGTTTTCCTTTCATCTGAAGGATGAAAGGAACCTAACAAAGCCTCAAAGTGGTAGCATCAACATCACACATCAAAGTTACAGATAAGGTGTGTTGGTGAGTTAAGGTTCAAAGTGTCTTTTGAGATGGACGTATGGATGAGATTATGACAGCGCCTGTACACAGTGCATATTAGTATGTGGGATAGTGGAAGTACACTACTCACAATAAGTTTAGGATTTTGTTGTTTACACGACTGCTTTTCCTTTTTGGTCTTAATTTTGTATGTATACTTTTACTTTGATATTTCTAATAATTAGTGTGTAATGATAAATTGATGAATTGATTTCTATTCCTACAAACCAACCAGGCAAGGTGTTAGTCAAATCAAATTGAATCAATCAGTCACAGCAGACAACACACGCGATGCAGAAACTGATCAACCATTATTCCAGTCTAATGTGTGAAAACACTGAATTTATCATATCATAATTGTTTTGTTTTTTTCCCGTTGGCGCTTTTCAAGCTGGCATTGTTTCTTTTGTGACATTGTTTTTTTTGTAGCTGGAGCTTGGTCCGACTCTGTCCGGATTACTTTTGTCACCTTTATTCTTTTCATTTTTTTCATTGGTTTTTAGTTTTGTTTTTTTTTGTAGAGACTTTTTCGGCCCTGCTTCGTTGACACCGTCAGATTCAGCAACTGCTCCCGTTTTACACCCGTGATCAGCTCATAGCTCTGCGCAACATTGCCTTTCTCTACAGAGAGACACTGGACATTCCCAGAGATCTGGAGGAAGAGAAGAGGCAGCAGAGCTGGATGAAAGCTTTAGATCAACAAGCTTTCTGTGCTGGCACGGCTGCAGCAAGAGTCCGGGGAGTGCAGCGTCGTGTGCTTTGCGGAGACGTTGCTGGATGGACTAACTCCGGACTCCGTGGTCTCGTTGAAGGGTTTCAGGCTTCTGTGTGTGGACGAGAGTGAGGTGAAGCGGTGTACGTCAGTGACAGGTGGTGCAATCCGGTGCACATCTACACTAAGAAGAGCTCTGCTGAACATCAAGCTACACGCTCTGCGTGTGAGCTGCTCCACGCCGCGGTGATCCGGATGCAGACCTGTCACCTGCAGTCCCTCCTGCTGATCTGCAGGGACTTCAGCCACGCCTCCCTCTGCCACTCTTCCCATAGAAAAAGTGTTTCTGGTGCCAAAACGAATAAATGTATCCGTGTAATATTAATAAAGTTCAATTCAATTCAATAAGTCATGTGACCATACAGTGTGGTAGAATGTTCTAATAATGATTTTTCTGATGTGAATGGAATTGACATTCATTCTTGTTTATGTTTCTTCACATATTTAATTGATTATCTTGAAGAAATACAAGGAATCTAACTTCAGCTGCTCTGTTCAGTTATGACTCAGCTATATATCTCTGAGTCACACTGGTGGAAGTTTGGGAAAAAGATGTCCTGGATCCATTTTAGGTCAGTGAATCTGATAATTAAAAATGAACCAATATCGACTATGATTCGGATTGTCGACCACAAATTATGATGGGAATCAAATGGTTGTTAAAACGAACTGTTACACATCGACTGATAATGAATAATGAAGGAGAAGAAACACTATTTTCATTACTTTGATAGTCATTACCCCACAAAATAAATACAAAAAATAATACAGATAATCTCAAATAACAAAAATGGACCATGTCAGTAGTGGGTGTTTCCACCATGTTCCACCATGGACCACTTGACGGGACGTCTCCTGCTCTTCACTAGACTCATGATGCTCTGAGGGAATGCATTCCTCTCTTCCACAAGTGCTACATTCGCTTCTTTGGACATCAGTAACTACCACTGAAAAATTCTGGACTCCTCCACCTTCCTCGGGAAAAACAATAAATTAATTGTTCTTGACTAGGCACCTTCCTTCTTCTTTCAGCTTGACAAAAAACAATTTGGTATAAAGAAGCATTAAAGGTCCAAACAATTAAGAGCAGGTTCATGTTTTTTGTGAGTGTGAGGCTGTTTGTCAGTTTTGATGTTCTTAACACATAACACAGAACCTTACTTTGAGGTGGTCATAGAAGCAGTTGGACAAGTCCTCTATGTCCATGTCCAAAAAGCGGATTTGAATGTAGCTGTCTCCTTCCACATTGATGGTCCAGCGGTAGTGAGCATTGTTGGGATATGTTCTGGGATACAGCGGGGAGGCAATCTGACCGGACTCCCCCGTCACATCAATGCCATACACTGAGGAAAAAAGACTATCATTCATCTTAAGTTTGAAAACTGACAAGGTAATTAGCAAATATGTATACAGCGCTCTTCTACCTTCTTATAAAGCCCAAAGTGCTTTAAAGCAGTGGTGGCCCGTATATTTCAGAGCTGAACCTTCAGTCTTCCTCCGCCAAAACCATCCTCATTAATATGAACTATTTTATGTTTCTAACCATGAGGGTCTGCAAAGCTTTCAGTGAAGACCTAAAAATATCTGAAACAAAGTTTCTAAATCACAGAGAAATGTGTATATGTATATATATACACACTGCTCACAAAAATTAAAGGAGCACTTGGTTTATTGGGCCTGGCATGAATTGTCTGATAATTTTCTGGTTGGTTAAGCAGCTGAGGGCCTCGTTAATCAATTTCAGCTGTATTGGTGTTCATGGAATTAACAACAGGTGCACTTCAGTGGCAACAATTAGAAAACCCTCCAAACAGGACTGGTGTTACATGTGGAGGTCATTTCAAGTTTCTCCCTCTTGATCTTTTTTGGCTGGTTTTCCACTCGTGCTGATTTTGGCTTGATAATTATCTCTACTGGCAGTATGAGGAGATTCCTTAACCCTACAGAAGTTGAACAGGTTGTCCAACTTCTCCAGGATGGCACATCCACACGTGCTGCAGCAAGAAGGTTTAATGTGTCTCCCAGCACAATCTCCAGAACATGGAGGAGATTTCAGGAGACTGGTGGTTATTCTGGGAGAGCTGGACAGGGCCGTAGAAGGTCCTCAACCCCTCAGCAGGACCCATACCTGCTCCTTTGTGCAAGGTGGAACAGGCTGAGCACTGCTCGTGCCCTACAGAATGACCTCCAGAGGGCCACTGGTGTGAATGTCTCTACCCAAACAATCAGGAACAGACTTCATGAAGGTGGCCTGAGGGCCCCACGTCCTGTAGTGGGCCCTGTGCTCACTGCCCAGCACCGTGGAGCTCCACTGGCATTTCCTCAAGAACACCAGAATTGTCAAGTCCACCACTGGCACCCTGTACTTTTCACAGACGAGAGCAGGTTCACCCTGAGCACCTGTGATAGACGTGAAAGAGTCTGGAGAAGACAAGGAGAACGTTATGCTGCCTGCAACGTGGTTCAACATGACAGGTTTGGTGGTGGGTCAGTGATGGTCTGGGGAGGCAAGGGTGGAGTGGGTAATCGGGAGAGTCGGGAGGATTCCCGGCGGGCCGCTCCATTCATGGGCCGGTCATAGAAAAAATATTCACGTTGTAACATGAATGAATCTCTGTAGCAGAGTTTGTCCGTCCCTTTAAGAGACGCACCATCAGTTTTGGAGCAACAATTTAACATCAACAACCCTTTAAAATGTCTGAGCGGTACGGTGCGGCGGCGCGGGGCGGCAAATTAAAGGAGCCGCCAGCTAAGCACTTCATGGCGAAAAAAAAAAGTCTGCTCCACTGATGTTTTTCTATTATCCGTTATCTTAGCCGACAGGGCATGTGATCCTTTTGTCTAGATGCCTGAAAACATAGTGGTGCGGTTTCAGCACGAACACAGTCACTTTCTCTGCTGTTTCTCCGCAGTGGTGAGGGGCGGGGCTCCTCGTGCGCTCTCCACCTGCTCCACGGATGAGAACACGCGGGAGGCGGAGTAAGAAGGTCCGAGCTGTGTCTGCGTTTTCTAAAGTAGACACAGCGATCTATTTTAATGTAACATATCATGGTTTGTAAAGGCGGTTACAGCAGTAACCTGACCATCCAAATGAGACGTCCTGCGGTGTTATTGATCCAACAAGTGTGTATGCTCGCTGTACACTCGTGGAGCACGTGACTAAAGTGTTGATTATCAGAGAAAAGTGCAGGAAATTTTGATAAAGAAGAAGGATGAATATCGATGGCAGAGCTTTAAATAACAATGATCCTATAATATTAACAGGCTGAAAGCTCATAGGTTGACTCAACAATAATAACAAATTGTCTGACATAAAATGTAAAATTAGTTTAAGTGAATTTGAACTTATGTGATTTTTTTTTTATTTCCACATTTATTGCTCTTTGAAGTGAGGCCATTTGATTTACTCTTCATTTTGGTTCTTAACCAGAGCTTTGTTTATTAGCTTTTTTGTTTATTACCTTAAAATGTATGCAATTATTAAAAAGACATGTTGGTATTTATTGATAATTTTATTTTAATGATGGAAAGGGTGTAAAATTGACATATTGTGTTTTAAACTATTCTAAAAATATATTTAGAAGAAAATAAAAGATACATTTGTGTTTAAAATAGTTATATGTCATAAATTACCAAAGTAATTCATTATTTCAATGTTTACCATATTGCAATACTGTTGGTATTGTGATCCATGTATCGTGAATCACGCTGTACCGTGAGTGACTCTAAGATTCTCAGCCCTAATACTGACACAATCTAACATTTTACGCATTCACGCAAGGATTTCTAACAATATCATTTCCCCGACAAAAACAGATTTCAAGACCATGAAAAACTAGTGTTTTTCACCCCCATTGACCCCTAGACATTTCAGGAGCACAAGGAAAACGTCCCTCAATCATCCACAGATGTGAAAAAGCAGTCTGACTGTCTGGCAGCTGGGGCGTAGGGCTGCGAGAGAAGCCGACAGAACACTGGAAATGATCTAAGATATATTTTGGACAGATATATATATACTGTATATATAAAGCATTTCTCTGTGATTTAGATACTTCTTTGTAAATAATTTTAGGCCTTTACTGAGGCTATGCAGGTCCTGACGGTACACCACTGCTTTACAGTCACAATGCCCTTCACCCATTCACACTGCTGCCAAGCACTGGAGCCAACCTAAAGCACCAGGAGCAATGTGGGGTTCAGTGTGACATGTCAAGATTTTTCAAATATTGGTTGTTTTTAGATTTTAAAATCTAAGGAACAGTTTTACACAGAGGTTCTCCTGGCTTTAAAGATTGTGGAATCCAAATTTAAACATATGTAATGTTTTAATTCAATTTTGTATTCACTTATTTGAAATTTTTCCATTTTTTTTTCCCGTTTCTAAAGTGGTTCCACTTTTTTAGTCTCGAGTGTCATGTGCTGTCATCGTCTATTGTATGCTACGACTGCAGTCTCAGAACTCTACTGTGACTTCTGTGCTTCACGTTGAAGTTCAGTCTGAGGCTCTTACTGGAAGACCGATCAAAAGAATAGGAAGAGAGCCAGTGCATTTATTATGCTTAAGATTATAAGCTGGATGGCAAATTCAGTTGTTGCTAAATTTATGAGCTGCAGATTCTCTGCAGAATGAAAAGTCTTGCTGTTCTCTCCTCATAAGTAGTCTTTATTCTATCAGTAGCTGCGTTTCCATGTGCAAAATGTCCTTGATCAGATCAAAGATCCGATTAGAATAGAACTGTGCACATGGACCCTGAAGAACTTCATCAGTAACAAACGTTTCCATGAGCCACACGGTTGATCAGAATAAATCATGTTGACATGCGCAGAACTGTCTGAAATACCG
>NC_050531.1:23934157-23998603 GCF_002922805.2 Oryzias melastigma | reverse complement strand
TGTTCTCTCCTCATAAGTAGTCTTTATTCTATCAGTAGCTGCGTTTCCATGTGCAAAATGTCCTTGATCAGATCAAAGATCCGATTAGAATAGAACTGTGCACATGGACCCTGAAGAACTTCATCAGTAACAAACGTTTCCATGAGCCACACGGTTGATCAGAATAAATCATGTTGACATGCGCAGAACTGTCTAAAATACCGGAAATAGTCGTAGAAGAAGAAATAATGAGTTCTGTTGTAGACAAACAAAGATCATGTATAGAGCGAGATGATACTCAGAACATGCTTTCATTGTTATCAATCATGTTTTTAAGAGCCTGTTCGCTCATAATTTTCTAAATCCATGCGGGAAATGTGAATATTGCCAGCACCTAAATATGTGGGGAAGATCAGCCTTTGTTCTGTCTGGATGTGATTGGAAATAGGATTTTCTGTGATTTTTTACACAGTTTCTTAGGACTGTTCGGTGCGCGGAGCGGCATTTCTGCATTCAAAAGCCGCCTCCACCGCTCATATCGTCCTGACGCCGCTTGGAGAGACAGTTCTCCCGGGAGACACGGTTCTCCAGAATCCAGCGGGTCTCTCGCGCTGATCAGCCAGACGGACTGCGGTCCGAAGCTCACAACAAAACACAGCACACCCACCCACCCACGCACGCGTGCATGCGTGTGCTCACACATGAAAGCTGTGAATCGGCTTTTCTACTCAAAGAAAAGAGTTCGCTCGCGGAGAGCAGCTGATCGGTTCTGTTGGTGCTCCAAAAACTGCTAGACCCTCTATGAATGAGGTAAAATCCAGAGCAGTAATGAGACACGATCAGAATGTCTGTTTACATGGACCACGATCGGATCAACCATCTGTATAACCCACCTGTCTTGATTCGAAAGAAATTTGGATCAGAAAGTGTCTGATTGGGCCAGAGTATTACGAACGGTGTGTTCACATGACGCATTTCTGTTCTGATCAGGCGTTTATTCCGATTACTTGGGGCCACGTAAACGTAGCTACTGTCAGCAATAAAGTTTCCACAGCAACTCTACAAGCATCATCTGTACAATGCATTACAATGCAGTACTACTGACGCAGCAGAGCCCTCTAACAAGGATGGAATCAGTGTGGAAAAGGTTTTGAATACTGACCTAAAAACAGAACGCCAATGATCCAAAGAACAACAGCTTCAAAGCTTCCAGACACTTACAGTGTGAGAATGTGGCTCTGAATCCCGCTCCGCTGTCTGATGAATCAGACACAAACTTGACCCACAGGATGTGACCGCTCACAGACGTGTAGTTGGAGGGCAGCGAACTTCCACAGAAGCGACCGACTAAAGCCCCAGTGGAGTTTCCTTCTCTGATTTCCAGGTAGTCATTATCACAGCTGGAGTCTCCTTGGAGATTAAATGTTCTGAGTAAAGAAGCAAAGATTATTAACTCCATTAAATAAAAACAAAGGCAAAGTGTCAATGCACATACACACATACACTGCACATTTGAAAATAACCCCAGATAAAAACCTCAACAACAACCTTACGTAGGGATACATATAAGCAAAAATATAATTTTACTATCATATAAAAACTGTTTAACATGAAACCCCCAAATAGTACCAATAAAATGTAAATATATATAGTATATATATTTATATATTAACAAGAAAAAAGAACAAAGCATTACAAGCATGCAATGGAGCTTGTGTTCAATAGTTCTCCAGGTTTTACTGAGGTAGCCAACATAAACGCTAAAGAATTAGAAAAAAAGGTCCTCTTGACCACCTCCAGCACCCTGCTGGAAAAAATGCCAAAAATCTTTACAGAGAAAAACTGTAAAATCATGAGCCTGCAACCAAAAAAAAAAATGAGTTTAATAAACCGGTAACTTCCACCCTTCCGCTCTCTTTGGGGTCCAGTTGACTCCAACCACATATTGATATGTGATTTCTTCCATGACAAAGGTGGACAGGATTTTATGTCTGTCATGGACATTAGTGAAACTCAAAAATCAAAGATAAAAAAACATTCAGCGCACTGTCTTGGGGGTCCAGATGACCCCACTTTTAATGTAAACAAACTAAGGAGAGCGGAAGGGTTACAGTCATCAATGCTTAAAACCTTTGTTTTTATGGTAATGATGTTCCTACAGTAAAATTATACCATTTTAAACCAAAAAAAAAAGAGTAAAATATTATAATAGAAATTATTTTAACCTGATATGATTAAAAAGTACTGGATGTTTTATGGTAAAATTCAAGCAACCTCAGCTGCCAGCTTACTAGTGTGAAAATTAATGCATGTCTTTGCTAAGTTTTCAGTGTTACACTGTACTTTTCAAGAGTTAATACATTGCTATTAACAATAATAATTAAATTAAATGCATTCACACTCTTGTGATTCTGTTTCTCTTTAAATATTCTTTACGTTTTCTTCCGTACGTTTTTTGACACGTAAAAACTCAAGCACACTTTATGCAATTTACGCAATATTGGTATCAAAACGTTCAGCACGTTAAGGACATTACTGCTTGTACTTTTGGGTTTTTTGCAAATTTTATGATTTCTGCGATATTGCACAATTTATGCGAATTTTTAGCCCTATGTTAAGTCAATGGGAAAATGTTTCAAATTGTTATAAACCTT
This sequence comes from Oryzias melastigma, assembly GCF_002922805.2. Classification (NCBI taxonomy): domain Eukaryota; kingdom Metazoa; phylum Chordata; class Actinopteri; order Beloniformes; family Adrianichthyidae; genus Oryzias; species Oryzias melastigma. The sequence goes on along the minus strand of NC_050531.1, from coordinate 23,995,970 downwards.
TTTTCACTTATGCAACTTATGCAATATTGGTATCAAAATGTTCCGCAATTTTAGGACTTTCATGCTTGTACCTTTGACTTTCGCAAATTTTATGATTTTTACGCAAATTATGCAAATTACTAGCGTCATTGAAAATGAATGGGATTTTTTCAAATCCTTTTAAAAGGTTATGCACTTACAACTTATGCAATAGTGGTATCAAAACCTTCAGCTCGTTATGCACTTTCATGCTTGTACTTTTGGTTTTCGCAGATTGCTAATTTACTAGCCTCTTTGAAAATAAATGGGGATTTTTCAAATTCTTAAACTTTATGCACTTCTGCAAATTATGCAATGTTGGCATCAAAACCTTCAACATGTTCAGGAGATTTATGGATTTACTTGAGATGTTTACGCATTTTACGCAATTTTAGATTTCACGCAATCTCTGCGATTTTTCTTCAAATTCTGCAATTTTCATAATTTATGCACATTAAAGCATTCAGCATGTTCAGGAAAGTCATGCTTGTACATTTGGCAATGTTAACTTTCACGCATTTTTGAAAAATGGACGTAGCTTTTTACGACTTTTTGTAATTTCTGAGATTTTTTTGCGCATTTTAAATAGGGGTATCAAACCATTCACGATGTTAAGGAAATTAATACTAATGAGGTTTCTTGTGGCTATTTTTGAGTTTAGCCAACATTTGAGCAATATGCTAACATTGTAGCATAACTTCGCATAAATTAAGGGTTTTTGGGGCTAATTATGGATCAAACTAACATTTTAGCTGCGTAGTAGCTTTTTTTGCTAATTTGCCATCTACTGAGGTTATTAAGGCTAATTATGAGTTAAGCTAACATATTAGCAACCTGTTAGCTTTTCTGGCCAACATTTTTTACTGTAATGTTTAAAGTAACACCTTATTTTACAGTGAAATTCTGGCAACTACAGCTGCCAGTTTTGTACTGTAAAATTTACAATATTTAAAGTATTTTTTACAATGCATCCTGAGGTGCATGTAGCGATGTGGAATTAATCTGAGAAAATGCTGAAAAAAATCTCAGTTCAAACTACACAGCGAGACTGAGAATAACCCACATAAATGAGAGCTGCACACGGTTTCCTGGGGAGCTCCTGATGGTCCACACACATTCCAGGTTGGGTGGATAAGCATCTGGATAGTTGGGACTGTTAAAGGCACCGCTCTGCATCACCATATCGCCCCCACAACCTGGGCAGTACAGGTGGGAAGAAGAATGCTTTAAAAATCCTGGCATGCTAGTGTGTCTGAATCAGTTAATGACTCCCAAGTGAGCAAATGCATGAGTGTAGTGTGACACTGTACTAGAGGTGGAGGCTGAGTACACAGCTCTGAATCCTTTTCTAGAGACGGAGTGATCAGTGATGAAGTTCACCACCAGTGCACTGCTGAAGGAAGTCACAGGGTGAGGTACCTCAGAACCACAGAAACGAGCTGCAAAACATTGACGGGGATGATCATGACATCAGTTTATAATCTACTAAAGATTAATCAGGAATCTGCTGGATTTGATTTGAATTGAATAAATGCACAATTAGTCTAACAAAGCAAAAATATCTACCAATAGAGGGTGCCTGGTAGTTGTCTCCATCAAGAATCTCCACAGCATCATGTGAACAGTTGGAACTGGTGGCCTCCAGCTCGAAGTCAGTGAAGGATAGGGTGACATGGTTGACTGTGCAGAAAACACACACCACCCCGAGAGTGTCATCAAACTTCACAAACAGAAAGAAGCAGAATGTGGTTTCAGGTTACTCACATGGTTCTTGGGCCTTGATGAACCAGCTGCAGTTCTGATTTGGTGGGTATGGTGCTGGGTACCGCGGCGATGCAATGGCTCCACCAACATCATCCGTTACGATGGTTGCACCACATGCTGTGAAGAATTTGAGCTGCACAGTCAGCATGAGGCGGTTAGCTGATCTGGGTGCAGAGAACTGCATGATGCCGACATTCTCACATTTACTGCAACACACCTGTGTGGTTTATTAGCGATGCACTTCTTTAACAAGGTTCAGTCTGATTTTATAGATTTGAAGCCTCTATTTTAGTACTATGGAGAACAGCTGTGGTAAAGAATACACAGTCTTGTTTTAACATGTTCATCTTCTCATCATTTACTGAAGTGAACACATCACATCACTGTACAGACCGCTTCACCCACATTCAAGCAGCATAAAGGAAACAGATGACTCACCCTCAGAAAATCTGGCACTGAAACCACGATGATCACGACTTGAATCCGACCTAAAGCGAACATAGATGGTGTTCTGGGTGGAGGTGATGGAGGTAGGCAAGCTGGAACCACAGATGAGTGCAAGCCGGGGGGAGGAAATGCTTGGACCATCATGAATCTGCAGAAGAATACATGGTGTTCTGTTATTTTAGTCTTACATGTATTCACACTGCCATCAAGTGGACTTTCCCAAAACTTGAAAACACAACCATGTGACTGAAAATCTCAACACTCATTGGTCAGTCATTGTGAGGGCGGGGCAAAGCATCTGGAGGCAGAAATTATGGAAGTCCTGTTCTTTGCAATCCTTGTTGAGATCATTTACTTATTCAAACTTTATATTTCACTGATCAGTTTTGAGCGTCTGTAACAACGTCAGGTTGAACACTTTTTACTGCTTTGGTGCGGTGGAGACATGCTGAAAGACGGTTACTGAGAAGACACCTGTGAAGGTACGATGATAAATGTTTATGACATGAAGATTGTCAGGTAAACGGTGAGAATCAATCATATTAAAAGCTGCTTTAATGAGCCTGAATTCATCTGATCACATTTTAATCAGTCGCTGTGTCTCATTGTTGTGGTGTTGTGACATTGTTTTTAAGAGAATTCTGTTAAGAAACTATAAGGTAGCTTTTAGGATGACGTCACAGCAGCGCCGGGGCGTGCCGTGTAATGAGACACAGAAAAACGAGCAATAAGCGTTTTATCTGTTGAAATAAACATTCTAACAAGCCAGCAGTTGGATCAATTATTTCCTTTAACAATACGACAATCAATGCTTTATGTTTATGCACGGCTCACCGCTCGCTTCATTTCTGCATTGTTTATATCAGGTGACCACCAGCTACAGTGGATTGTATTCAGACGGAGTGATCTCAGAGCAGACCAGAGCTCAGTCTGATTGGAATCAAACCTCAAAGATGGGTAAGACCAGGAACCAGGAACCGTCTGGTTGTTTTCAAACTGAGAATTTGTTCCAGATTATCGAGGGAAACAAACTCTGGTTCAGAGTTTGGACCAATGGTGTACCAATGGACGGACAGGTAAGGAATACTACACCTCACCTGTGTTGCTGTTGTTTATTTGGACGAGGAAGTCAGTTCTAAATATTTTAAATTGGTTGAGTTTAGATTGTGTTTGTCAGATGGACTGTACAAAGATACTCATTGAAATGCAAGTCCAGTCGTAACAATGACCCATTAAAACCAAGTATGACTTAAAACTTTTTGGTATTTATTTGAACATCCAAAAGCATTAGAACTTTGAGATCTTTATATAAACTTGGCTCACTGGTTGTCTGGAACTTGTCTCACGCCGTTTCTTTCCTTGGTTTACTGTAATGTAAGTCTTTTAGATTGGAATGTATTCTGTTTCCATTTAAAATGCTTTCGAGTGATTTTTAAATGAAAAATGTAAACTCTCTTGTCTTCCGGTATCTATGCTTGAATCCAGCGCCTGTCGCAGAACCGCAGCAGGAGCAGCTCTGGCCATAGCTCCTGTGGAATGGTTAAGCTTCACAAAGCATTTCTAATTCACTCCTGAAGGGAAACTCATTTTTGTTGCTTTTGTCTGTGATATGTTTAAATACTCACAATCTAAAGTCACAGACAAACAAAAATGGAAATGAAGATTGAGATTAGAGTTGACAGAAGCATGTTGCTCACAGGTGCTGCCTCAGATTTTTTTTAGTTTCCACTTCTGTCAACAGGACTATACGTCTTTGATATGATCACTTTGTAGACAGATGTAACTGATCCATAATGTCCAACCACTGATCAACTTATCCTCTCACAGCCACATAATCCCAGGTGCAGTTGGCATGGAATTCAATATCCAGGTCAGTGAAGTTCAGGAACACGCGGTGGTTGGGGTCCACACTGATGACCCAAGAACAGTCTACGTTGGTGGGATAACTGTTGGGGTACAAAGGAGAATGGATCTCCCCTGACGGAGCTGTGATCGGACCTCCACAGCCTGCAGGAAAGATCATAACATTACATGTGTAGGTCAGAAACATTGTGAACATTTCAACTGTTTCAGATTGAGGCTGTGAGCGTTCCATTCTAAACCATCATTCAAAGATAAAATGAAAACTGTTGAGTTTGTTAGCATAGAAACAAGTGTTTGATCAAAATAAAAAATACACAGGGTTTTTCCAAAGGACCCTGGTTCCATGCTAAACGTACAAAGTGTCACTTGGGTTAGCCAAATCCAGCACGCATTCTGATGGGTTCTGACAGCAAACAGATGAATGCTACATGTCTGATCAGATAGGCCCTGTGACACTTCAATAGCGGCTAAATGTTTGGAGAGCCGGTCATCAAACCAGATGCAAAACCAACAAATGCTTGACCCGTATCAGTATGAAAATCCAGAGTAGACAGTTTCTGTAGTGCTTCGTAGCCTTTTGGAGCACCCTTAAAACAAAAATACTCAAACAAGGATGCTCTCTGTCAATTTTATTTCAGCTTTCAATAGAAACCGGCGGATTAAACTTTAACACAGAATCCATGAGATTAGACTGAAAATGTAATTATATATTTTACTAACTTTATAAAGAGTAACACAGTATTAAAGAGTTGAAATGCACATTTCTCCAACTCTTTCCCAGAACTTCCTGACACTCCTCCTGCCCTCCTCAGACTCTGACTCTATTGTTACATTGGCAGAACCACAACATGCACTACATTAGTGACAGTCTGGATCACTATTCACTTACACTTTTTCTGTACGTAGCTTTTAGTCGTTTTTTTAATGTCATTCTGCTTTTTACTGCAATAACAATTTGTGTACATATATTTATGTTGTAATACTTCTTTTTTTTTCTTCTCTTAACTAAATTGAGTTTTGATTTATTTGATGTAGGTTCCATCCTCACCCCTCGTATGTGTAAAATTGTACTTGGCTGCTTTTAATCGTGATTATAACTGAGCTCTCTCACCTCCCTGGACTTCAGCCCAGCTTGCGTTGAATCCTCGACCGCTGACATAGGCATCAGACTTGAAGCGCACAGTCAGGAGGTTTCCAGTGCTGGACACCTGCATGGGGCTGGATGTGGTGGTGCAAAGCTTGGCCAGCTGGGGAGCAGACAGGTCTGGACCTCCATATACCTGTGAGTGTAGCCAAATGCTTAAACCTTAGGTTGAGTTCCTGATGCTGCTAGTGTTATTTTCAAATGTCAGCTTGTTGATATTTCAGCTCTTTGTAAACCGAACAGAAAGAGGGGTTTGTATATTCAGAAGGTAGAATGTGTGAGCTGAACAGGGACGTGCAGTCAGGACTGACAGGTGAGCCAATGCCTCGCCTGTCATCATCGTTTTCCTGCTTATCCAATGATCTGTGCTGAACATGCAATTTCTCTTTGATTGAAATAACTGATCATTTTGTTTATTTCCTGTTCAATGACAGCATAGGCTGTTGGTGAAGCCTCAGATGAGATGGTGCATAACTGTGCAAACTGGCTGGAATGTGTGCATTTAGCTCACTCAGTGTGTGGTATTAACATAATACTTATTTAAAATGTTTAATACTTTGTTGACATTTTTATTTCATGTCCTCATTTTCCATTTAATAGGTAATCTATTTCACATTTGTCTATCGTTTAGTTAGAGTTAGGATCTGACAAAGCTGAGAAAAGTTTGTTCTGTCTCACCATGTTCTTCCATTTGTGCAATGGGACATGCTGTGGTTTGTGGAGGCAGATCTTACTTCCAAAACGTCATAGTTGCAGTCCGGGTGGAACTCCACATCAAACTCATGAATGGTGAGGGTGATGCTGCTGCCAGCTGAGGTGGTGATGTACCAAATACACTCTCTGTTCTCAGGATACTTATTTGGGTAGCCTGGGCTGGAGAAGGAGCCACTGGGACCAGCCAGCTCTTCACCACATCCTAGGAAGTACACAACCAACTATTTAAAATCCATGGAATATAAACTGAACCTGAAACCTTCTGTTTTTACATTTTTAATGGTTCCTAACTGGAAATAAAAAGCTCAAAGAAAGTATTGTGTCTTCCAAGTCTTTCTATATTGTTTTCTACAAAATGCATCTCTAACCGTTCTGGTACCACATCATCTGAAATCCAGACATGAAGATAGAAGAATCTGTCCTGAACACCACGGTGAGGGCGGAGCCTGTGGTGCTGCTGGCAGGAGGAGGAGTTTGCCCACAGTAAGTTCCAATTAAGGGAGCTTGTTCATTTGGTCCATTGTAGAGCTGGGATATTGAAGAAAATAACATTCAACACTTATTGTGGGAGGTTAACATAATGAATATGAACTGCTGAAATAAATGTTAACAGTCAGACCCAGGTAAATTCAGACTTTAACTGACTCTTAATTAACTGACAGTTAAGTTCAACATGTTACAGAACAGATCATGTAACATCATTCCATTATTACTTTTTTAATGGTTTTATTCTTTTTAGTTTTGAAAAAAAATCTAAAATGTTTTTTCTTCATTATATAATAGATTCCATTTCTTTCTTCTCTGACTTTTTACAAACAAACTTTCCAGACCTCCCATAGGGCAGCACAGAAATCTCACAATAACAGAAAATTTAGAAACTATATGTTAAAATGTGAGCCTAAAACATGCCGTCTTGATGTCCTCAGTCAGGATCCAGAATGGAGAAGTCTTTACCTTGATGTAGTCATAGCTACAGGAGGTGAAGGAGGCCTCTAAGTCAAAGGTGATGAAGGTGTAGTTGATTGTGTTTCCACTGCTGGCTTGGATGGTCCAGCTGCACATGGCATTGGCTGGATAACTGTTAGGAAAGTTGGGTGACTCAACCATTCCCCTGTGTCGCCCTGAGATGAGAATGCCCTGACACCCTAAAGTACAGAATCACACACAAAGAAACTCAAATTCTTCGATTCAAACTAATGCACTTCTTACGCAGTTTTTTGCCCAACTTTCACAGCATTAAATACATTGAGTGTCTTGTGATTGGTACATGGTAAGCAGCTGGTTGGAGCAAATGCCATCCATCTATCCATTCGTCCATCCATCCATCCATCCATCCATCCATCCATCTTCCTCTGCTTCATCCGGGACCGGGTCGTGGGGGCAGCAGTCTAAGCAAAGATGCCCAGACTTCCCTCTCCCCGGCCACTTCCTCCAGCTCCTCTCAGGCCAGCCGAGAGACGTAGTCTCTCCAGCGTGTCCTGGGTCTTCCCCGGGGCCTCCGCCCAGTGGGACATGCCCGGAACACCTCTCTAGGGAGGCGTCTAAGAGGCCACCTAAACTGGCTCCTCTGGATGTGGAGGAGAACCGGCTCTACTCCGAGCTCTCTAAAGGTGACCGAGATTCTCACCCGATCTCTAAGGGAGCGCCCAGCCACCCTCCAGAGAAAACTCATTTCAGCCACTTAGTCAGGATGACGTTCTTTCGGTCACGACCTAGAGCTCTTCCCTCACTTTTGAACAAGACCCCAAGACATTTAAACTCCTCCAACTGAGGCTGGAACACTCCAAGCACTGGAGAGGTTGGAGTGGTTTGTCCTCTCTCAGTGAGGGCAAACTACCTTTCTCTGGTCGAGCAAATGTGTTTTTTTATCCTTTGAAAGTGTTGACACCACATGCCCATTGTTACAAAACATTAATACATCAAAAAGACCATCTAGCTCTGAGAAGATGAAGCTTAATTAGATAACAGAGTAGGCTTTTGAAAGTGGAGTTCTCCTGATACATTGGCACTCAAAAATCAAGACTTTCCTCTTTACTTATCATGGCTGATAACTGATAACCAGTGATTGTGCTGTTTAGTTGCGCCTCAGAGCTACTGGCTATCTGACCTTCATTTAGTTTGCTCTTAGTCTTCTTTTGGATTTAATCCAATGTCACAGGTCAATTTCTTTGGTTGTTCTCTTCAAAAATCAGTCTTCCAATCTTAAAAATGTAGCTATGTAGGGAGGTATCTAAGACCTAATGTCAGGGAGCTGTATTTTTATGCGGCTGCCTTGTTCAAGGTTCCTCTTGCAGTCCCTCTTGAAATATTTCATGTGTTATCGTGTACCTCTATAATCTCATGATTCAGAACCGCTGTGTGTGTTTTCTTACGGGACATGTATGATGCCAGGAAGCCTCCGGTGTTCACACTGCTGTCTGTTCTCAGCTTGATATACAGTTGGTGACTGGAGGAGTTGATGGAGCTGGGCAGCTCTGCACCACAAAGCTTGGCCAGAAGTGGAGCGCTGCTGCTGTCTCCATCATGCACCTGAAAGCAGACATCCAAGTGAGGTAACGTTCTCTATGTTTCACCTAAAATTAATGTTGACTTCATGCTTTATATCCTTGAATGTACTTTGATCCAAAGCTGGCTACCTGAACCAGCAGGTTTTTATGTTGTCTAAATGTAAAAAAATAAACTAAAAGATTAATGTAAAATAAAATAAAACGCGAATCTGACTTTGCTTGTAATTACAAATACTTGGATTCCATTTACTGAAGCAGAAATACATGCGGGATCACTCAGTAATAACTCCATGAGAGAAATTTTATGTCCACCTGGTGGAGGAACAGTGGGCTACTCACAGCTAAATAGTCAAAGGAACAGCCTTGGCTGGACTCTAGATGGAAATCAGAGAAAGTGAGTTCCACTTTGTTCCCCTGGTTGGTCCTAATGTTCCAGTAGCACTCGGCATTGGGGTGGTAAGGCAGAGGGTAATTGGGAGAGGAAAACCCTCCAGTTGCAGTTGTTAATGTCCCTCCACAACCTAAGGAGGAGAAAACCAGCAAACAGAAATCTTTACCAGATAAAAAGAAGTGTAAGGATCTAAAGAGTATTGGTTTGTTTTGACTTTTAAGTATGAAATCACATACATTTTAGACTCATCTGTTTTAAAGGCTTTTATTTTAATAGATTTAGTACACTAACAGTGGAAGTTAGTGCTCCAGTTTTGTCAAGTCACACCATTCATTTGCGTGTGTCACAAGCAGGCAGACAGCTGGTTCCACCTGGAGCAGGTTTATTAGTTCAGACAGGAACTAAGCACAGCTAAAAGTCCACAAAGCTAAATCAGGGTCAGACAGGAAGAGGTCAATCACGAGCATGGGGTCATTCAAGAAGAGACCAGAGTAGTCAGAGTCCAGGTGAGGGTCAGGGCAGGCGGCAGGCAAACAGATGAAGCAGGTTCAGAAACAGAAGATCAGGTCCACATAGAAACCCTCGGTAATGCAGGCAGAGTGACACAAACAATACTTCGCACTGAGCGAGGGTCTGTGTGCTGCTTAAGGACAGGTGAGTTAGAACTCTGGAGACTGCTCCTGCCGGTGACCAGAGGGGGCATCAGAGCTCTGACTCCTGACAGTATGAAGCTGCTGCTTTTCTGTTTAGAGATGTTCTAAAGAGCGGCACTAGTTTAAAAGTAAAAACTAAGCAAGTGGAATACATTAGACCATGGGTCACCAAACTACGGCCTGCGGGCCGCATCCGGCCCTCCTCCACATTTGTCCTGGCTCCCTGAACACTTTCAGACATGCATGAGATATATGTATGTATATATTCTTTTTTTTCTCAGTGTGGCCATGCCATCAAGACCTGCATAGTGTGACTTTTTATTCCATTCTACTGCAGTCTGTGCTCCTATCCGATTATGTGTGGCTTTCTCTGAACTTTGAATGTTTGTGTTTAGACACATCCTGCAATTTTATACTTCTTTAGTTAGCCTACAAACTGACCCCGGCCCTGCATGAGAGAAGAAAACTGCTAAGTGGCCCTCACAAGAAAAAGTTTGGGGATCCCTGCATTAGACAAACTCTGGGGTCAAGTGACTCATTGGTTGGTCAGTTTTTCAGCCTCACAGTTGCTACAGTGCATTCTAAATTATTATGCAAATTGCATTCAAGAGTCAAAAAGATAAAATCCATTTTTTATTCAACTCATGGATGATATTGAGTCTCTGGGCTCTCTGGATCACTGAAATCAATCTCAGACACCTGTGATCAGTAGGTGTGAAGGTGTGAGAATGACCTCTGAAAAGTAGGTGGAGTTTGGGATTGACTTTCTTCTGCGTTCCTAACAGAAGAACCGTGTTTTCTGTAACCAAATCCTCTTCATCATGATGATGCTCCATCTCATGCTGCAGGAATACCTCTGCATCATTAAAGCAGATAAACTGATGGTGTGACCCCCATCCTGACCTCAACCCTATTGAGAACCTTTGGATCATCCTCAAGACAAATCTCTGTGAGGGTGGAGTCAGTTCATCCACCCTGCCCTTTTTCCAGCTCTCATTGAACTGCTTGCTGCTGATTACCTGGACCAGGTGTGTTCATTCAATCCAAATGTGAAGACATCTGACTGAGCTAGGAAGCATCTGGCAGAGCTTGGAGCTCTGGACAAAAGACAGTGTGGTAGCTCTCGCGGACCAGGAATGGGCAGCCCTGATCAGAACGCTACTATGCTCTGCTATGTGAAGCCTGAACGAGACTAGAACTAATAGGAGTGCATACAAGTCAAAAACTGACCGGTTTGAGTTCCATCCCAATGGGCAGTGAATCCAGAACTACTTGTTGTGGCATCAGAGTGGAATCTAACCCATAATCGGTTGCTGTGTGACACCAAAGCTGGAGGTTTCTGATCACCACAGAACTTGCCAATCAGGGGAGATGTCTCATAGCCTCCGTCTCTGCACACAGACAGATGGATTTTGTTATGCCAGCAAGTTTCTTTGTGTAGCAACATGATTGTAGTAAAAATACTTTGGATGAACCCCAATGTCAGCCAAGTGAAAGGAGCTGATGCAGATTCAGGTTCTTTAAAAAGCATGAAAATGCATTTTTTTATAAATAAAAATTGATTTGATTTGATTACAACGAGACGATTTTTTAAATTGTCTCGTATAATCTGCCTACAAACAATTATTTATTGTTAACGGACTGTTAAATCATGATTTAAAGAAACACTTGAACTTGCTGTCTTACCGGATCTCCACAAAGTCAAAGTTGCAGGAAGCAGGGAAGCCCTCTAAGCTGAAGTTGGTGAAGTTCAACAGAATCTGCATGTTGAGCTCAACAATAATCTTGAAGATGCAGTCTCTGTTGTTAGGATAGTAATCAGGGTGGTTGGGGGATGTAAAAAATCCTGTGGGGGAAGTAAAGGTCTCTCCACAATCTAATTAGGAAAGATAAAGACACAGTAGACATATTATCAAATTATGGGTTTCAACAGAAACAAAAACAATCTTGAACTCTCATAAACTACTCACAGGCACTCGGAGAAGACTAGAAAACACAAGGAAAATAAACCTGACATATTGTTTAACACTACAACACTGTATTGTTTCACATTATTGTAAAAATAAACTGGATTCTTTGATATGACGCCATAACACCACGGCTTAGGAGACTATGAATTATGGTAAAGCAGCAGCCGCCATTCGTCTCTTTGCCACAGACCGATGATAGTCCCAGATTCTCTGATTCAGTCTGAATTTTAATTCATTAAACTGAATTCTCTACCATCTTCATGCAAAAACAAATCTTTTTTTAATGTTATTTTTTTACATATTATTATGGCCAGCTGTAAGGATTATATTGTTTACACAGGTGGAAAAAAGTCAGTGCTTTTAAGAGAAAAACCCACATGAGAGAAGTCATCAAACTTTGCACATACCCAGTACTCAGTGCAAAGACTTCTGGGCATAAAATTCATGGTTGTAGCTTTGGCTGGCGTGCTTGTGGCGAGCTCACAAAAGTGGTGTTCATGTTTTGACCAAATACTATGAAAATTGAAGGGATGGATGGATGCCTTTAGAGCTGAATTAAGCGATATAACGGGATATGAACATGTCAGGAATATGGGCGTGTTTAACATATAACCTCCGTTGCTGAGGAAATACAAAGGTTTACTTTGTCAACCTTCTGAAACTCAGGTCGATCTGTTCAGTATCCCTAGGCAATGAAAACATAAAATGGTTGCTATGGAGATAAAACATACAGAAAAGTTGCGGTTTTGAAAAAAGTATTTTTTACATGAATTTGTCTCGTGCAGCTCTGACCGTCCTGCCAGAGGACAGAAGGTGGGAGTCAATGACACGTAGCGGTTGCTAAGCAAGTGAGGTCTGGTCAAAGGTGGGCGGCGAGAGCGAGTGCCGTACAAGTCGCTCGTGGCTTTACTTATGTTTGTGACTGCAACTTTGCTGCATTACTGTTGATTTGTAAAGTTTATGTGGTTTACAGTGATTCCTTTTTCTGAACATACGTGTTCTGTGGGAGTTGTGAATTTCAGCTGTAGGAGGAGCTTCTTCTTCGATAAACAGAATGAAGGCTAAACTTGTGCACTCTAAAATGTATAATTTGCCAACTTTGTTAACAACCCTGATGACGGCATGGGGCTCACCTGTGCTGGCATTGATGGACACATAACTGGCAGAGAATCCCTCTGTGGACAAACTGTAGTCGGACACGAACAGCAGGGTCAGCTGACGCTCAGAGCTCGTGATGGATGGAGGCACTGAGCGCCCACAGTACCTGTGATACAAAGCACATCCGGCTGAGAAATGCTTCCCTTACTAGCCCCCTTAGGCTGCCATCCACCTGGACAAATGTGTGATCCACAAATAGAAAGTGAAATAGAAAACAGAGATCAAATACAGACACTGTGGACAATGTGAAAACAATGTGATGATAAAGATTTTTTTCTAGTTTTTTTAGGTATGAAACTTTTCAAGAACCCAAAAAGAAAATTTCTTCCGGTCATCCAGGACAGAACTAAAACAATGTGTAAAGTTATTTATGATCGTGTCAGTCTATACAACCGTTTTGTACCTTCAATAAAGCCAAAGTGCTTTGAAGTCACTATAGGCCCGGCCTCCATACACGGACCGATGGCAGCAGAGCTGCTGAAGTCCATTTCACTTGTTGCAGCATTTCTCCTCCCTCCATTACAGTAATAGACCCTTTTCATGTGACGTCACACATCGCTAGGGTTGGGCACCGATGGGATCTGATGCGGTTCCGGTGCTACCGCGGTTCTTTTGTTTCGGTTTCGGTTCCCTTTCGGTGCTTATTGCGGTACTTCAGTAATAAAAAATAATGCCTTTATCTTCCTAAATCCAAAGCAGAACGGCTTCAAACAAGCGCAGACTCCCTCCTGCCGTGCAGCTGTGCGCACGTAATATAAAGCATAATATAAAACTCCGTCTTAAATAAACTTAAACGTCCTTGAAATTTTAGCCTGACATTTTATTAAATTAAATCAGGAATGTGGCATTTATTTGCAGTTGTTTTTGGGCAAAAGCAATATTTTATTTCAATAAAATAAGGCGGAAGATAAATGTCAATCACACGGCTGCAAAGCGCAGCAGATGATGACGACCCGCTGTGGTGGTGGGCGGAGCCGAGCCGAGCTTTCTGCTATTAGCAGCCCAACAAGGAGGAAACGATTCATTGTTTCATTTTGGGATGGGGCTCCAGCGTTGTTTAAAAATTGCGGAAACTCCACTATTCACAGCGAAAGTCCCGCCCACCGACGTTGCGGAAGCCGACCATCTCGAACACAAAAAGTAAATAGATAGGCTGAATCGTAAAAAATCAGAAGGGAGTACAAGTGATTGACATGTCCACAAACAAATGAAACTTCAATGGAATTTGGAACCGAAATCCGGCACCGTTTGCAGCCGCATCTTTCGGTTTCGGTAGAACCGCGCAAATCATAACGGTTCCTACTTGGAACCGAACTTCGGTGCCCAACCCTACACATCGCTGGTCTAATGCAGAGTCACTTCTGGTTTATATAGTTTAGAACGGCAAAGCTGACGGCTGAACGCTGTTTAAAGCAGTTTTACATAAATAATTAAAGGTAATCTAACCAAAATGTATACAATACTTTCTAAATGTCCTACCTGGTTCTATTCGTTTTCCCCTCTTCACAAATCAAAGTACAAATGTCAGTATCCTGCAGTCAGAACGCAGCAGTTCTGGAGCCCGTTTCAAGAAGCAGGTTAAACAAATTCAGAGTTCAAACCTGAACTCAGAGTTCACGGACTTAAAATTCTCAAACTTAGAGTTTCAGTTCCAGAACAGCTGAAAAGAGTTGATTCAATCAACTCTGAGTTGTTGGAACCAGAATCAGGTGTGAGCGTTGCGACCATTAAAAGCCCTGATCAATGGAGCAAAGACAGCAAAAATCACCATGGCAACAGGAACAAACACCTTTAGTGTTTCATACTTCACGGTGACAGACATTGATGTGTTCCTACAAGCATATGTGACTATGAGCACATTTTCATCAAGAAGATGAACACAGCTGCAGCGGTAAAACAGAGAGAAAATATCTGCAGAGTTAATGCGTACGTCTACATTTGAATCGTTTAATTCAGGAGAAGGACTAAATCGTGTCTGGAAGGTCATTCTGTCACCTGTTGAGGAGGAAATGGTTTTTGATCTGTCAATAGTGTAACCAGTAATCTCTGTACTTGCATGAATGACCATTTTTCATAACCCCCCCCCAGTCCCCCACCCACCACCACACATACACACACATGGATATCTCTGCACGCGAAATAGAAACACTCTAGCTGCCTGGAATATGTTAAAATAAGTATCAATTAATTTGAATTCTCATGAATTAAATAATATTCACTGATAAGTTATTTTAGCATAATAAAACTTTTCCACAGCGGGGACTCAAACCCCTCAAAGGGGGCTTTGCTAACAACCGCACTAACATTTGATATGGACCCTGCAGCACCGTAGATGTTTAGACAGACATCTCCAGTGTTTAACATTTAAACATTTCCATTGTTAAGGGTTTAAAATGAGGATAAGAAAACTCAGCATTATTAGTAATGAGTCCCTGGAAAAACGGTATCGCTCAAATCAAAATAAACTGAGAAACTCCAGTCAATCGACTCGTGTCCTCAGAATCCTCTGGATTAATCAGCCTCCTCTCTACATGATCCTCTATGAATGAACATGTCATTTTGGTTTCTGCGTGGTGAAAATGTGACGTCTCTAATGTGAATGTTCTCTAAATGTTAATGAGGAAGTTCTATTTGAACATCTTTCACTTTAAAAAAGGGCGGAGACCGCAGAGAACTCTAAGTTTCCTGAAGAAAACCTGCTCCAGACCAGGTTAAGTTCACAGTTGCCATAGTGATTGATTCTGAGTTCAGATTAACCCGCTTCTTGAAACTGGTTTGGTTTCGCCCACTTTCACGGGTTTAAGTTATCTCCGTTTTTGAAACTGAAAACTCAGTTTTCCTGAATTTGGAGTTCACTAACTCAGAGTTCCAACAAAACCTGCTTCTTGAAACGGGCCCCTGCTGCTTCCCCAAATTCCTATGGATGATATTAATCCTTGTATGGTGTTCGGGTCTGTGGGACCTGTTTTCAGTTTTCATCAATAGAAAAATTAAACAATTAATTATTTCTACAACCTGAAATTCTTTGGATTTTGCTCATTTTCTGTGAAGAACATAAATCAAAACACATTTTCATTGACCGCATACTGTACACCCACCCTACGCATTTATATTACACACAGGGTGTTCAGGTCCAATGGACCCAGAGATAATTAAGTGTGGAAACTATAGGTCCTGCGTATCTTCATTGTCTTCCTCCTTTCTAGAGTCTGTTCACGCACAAAGCTGCAACATTGTTGCAACCAACACCATCTGCTCTTACTTTCCCGCACATTTTACCCTTTGACTTGTGGGAACAAAACTTTTTATAATAATCTGCTGAGAGGGTCTTGCAATTGATTTGGGAAGAGAGAGAAACTTCTGAAGATGTCAAGGAAGAGGTTTCAGAATTTGAAGATCATATTGCTGAAAATTCAGTCTGACAGTGACTTTGAGGAAGAAGAGGATGTTGAGCACCAGTTAGAACCAAAACAAAGACGACCAGCCCGTCAGCAGCACAGAGACGGGGCAATCTGTGACCAGGAGCATCAAAGCCTGAGATCATCATGATTACAATGCCACAGGAGAACACGGACAAACTTGACTGCCTACAGCTGTAAAAGGAGGACCCTACGCTGGCTGCTGGTGATATTCTTTGACATGATGGACATCTCAGCGTACAGCACCTTTGTCAAGTTGATGGTACTGAACACAGAGTGGAACAGGGGGAAGCTCCAGAGAAGATGCCTCTTTCTTGAGGAACTGGGAAAGGTCCTGGTGAGACCTCAAATCCTCAAAAGACCACATGTTCCATGAACACCAGCTTCTGCAGCAGTTGTGAGGAGAATTCAAGAGGAGAATGCTGGCGCCCCATCCACCCAACCTACAAAACCACCATCTGATGAACCTGAAGTACGTGTCTGACGCTGTTGGAGTGTGTCATGTACGCTTTACAAAAAAGAGAGAGGGGATAGTAACATTTCTGATCTTTTCTTTATTCCAGGTCAGGGATAGGCAACTCCAGGCCTCGAGAGCCGCACTCCTGCATGTTTTCCAACATACCCTGCTCTGGCATGTTCTAATTGGTTGGACACACCTGAACCAGGTAATCAGTCATGAGTTGGGCTTGGATATCTCATATCTGGATATATCATGCAGACACAGCAGCCCTCGAGGCCTGGAGTTATCTATCCCTGTTCGAGGTTGTGGCCAGCAGAAACGAAAAGAGGCGCTGTGAAGTCTGTGGACCCACATTGGACAGGAAAAGTCAGTATACATGTAGCAAGTGTAAGACATACATATGCAACACACACTGTAAAACTCGGTTGATTTATGGACTTTGCCTTTGTGACTCTGATTCCGTTTTTCAGAATTTTGCTCTTCCTTGGTTTTTGTTATTAAAGACTTTTTTTGGAGCTGCCAGCTGTCCTGCATTTGTGTCCACACATCTAGACCAGACAGTTGTGGATTATTTCTCTCTGACAACCCGGTTAAAGTTAGATGAAGATTACAAGTTCTTCACTGAATGTTGGTTGATGATTATGAAGGTAAATATGATTTTATTCTTTTAATCTGTTCTAATGCTAACGCTAGCATTAGCTTTGTCTATGAGATGTGGAGCTGCAAAAGATCTTTTCTCACCAGTTCAAAGTTTCCTAAATTTCACATAATCCTATAAACAGATCAAAAGTCAGACAATTCCAGCGTGTCTGACATTAAAGTCAAACTTATTCCTGTTATGTTTTCTACAGTGAGCTGCTGTTAGCTCAGCCGTGGTTCTAACATCACTCCTCTTTGTTTTTGATCATAACTGTGTCTGATCTGCAGGAAAATGAAGGTAAAAATGATCAAATTAACTGAAAACTATTGGCAAAAAATATGAAAGTGACTATTTCCACATAATGTTATAAAATACGTTCACCCAGAGATGATTTTTTTTTTCCCCTTGGCCGCTCTTATTTTGAAAGTTGAAACTATGTGGCTCAATAGCTGCTCTGAACCTGAACATAACCATTCCTGTTTTTAAAATTATCTCCTAAGTTATCCTGTAGAACAACAATTACATTTATCCTAGGAAGAGATTAAAGTCCATGCAGACATGCATGATGTTTGTCTTTGCTGCAGGTATTAAATGTGGACAACATGAATTTCTATCAGCTTTTGTTCTGGTCGCACTAAAAATACGTACAAATAACATCAGCCAAAATAGAAACCTTTAGAATAATATCTGCTCAAATGAAAGGTCAACATTTTCAATAAAACATAAAATATTGGCGGATTATTCAAATTTGTATTTTGATTTGAGAACAATCTGAGAGAGAAAATAAAAATACAGTTCATCAGGACATTCATAAAATAATTGTTGTACATTTTTCTGTTGAAATTGGTAAGGTTACCTTTTATTACTGATGTAAAATTGTGTTAAACAGCGTTCAGTTCTTTAGTTTACCAATCTAATCCAGTAACCGGTAGTTGTGTATCACGTCCCTGTTACCATGTTGTCTGACGTCACTGTGAAAAGGGTCGTCAGGGCGACAGTGGCTCAGGCGGTAAAGAGGGTCAGTCACTGATCGAAGGATGGGCGGTTCGATTCTGGCTCCCACCACCCAAGTGTCGTTGTGTCCTTGGGCAAGGCACTTAACCCTCCCTGCCTCCAGTGTGGCTCCACTGGTGTGTGGATGCGTATGAATGTTCCGATGATGGTCAGAGGGGCCGTAGGCGCGTACTGGCAGCCACGCCTCTGTCAGCCTGCCCCAGGGCAGCTGTGGCTACAATAGTAGCTTACCGTCACCAAGTCTGATTGAGGTGTGAATGAATAATGGATATACAATGTAAACGCTTTGAGTGTCTGGAAAAGCGCAGACAAATCTAATCCATTATTATTATTATTATTATTATTATTATTAAACGTGCACGATCCAAAATGCTGAGATGTGTGCTTGTATCTGTTGCACGCTTGAAATATCCACATCATAAAGGTCTCTTCCCACTGCATATGCAAACGGGGAATATCCTGCCACATCCAACAGGTGTTTGCAAAATATAACAGAAAATAATGAAAAAATAAGAAATTCATCTCACAATACTAAGACAGAAAAATGGTCCTTATTGTTAAAACATATCTCATGAACATTATCTAAATTAAAATAAATAAACTAAATATTTCCAGGTTCAAAGTAATCAGCCCAATCAGTCCCAAGACTTTTCTGATATCTGATTACAGAGGATACTGAGAAAAAAATGAATGTTGGTAGAACGACGCTTAACCTGAGTTTTTCTTTACCTTCTTGACTATTTTTTTCTCTGTCTGTTCTCTTTAAAGTGCATGTTTATTCTTGCAGTTACAGCCTTTCTCTCTTTTAAACTCTTTATGGATTTTCCAGAGTTTGCTTGTCTCCTTCCTGCATTCTCTGATTCCAACCATTCACAGCAGATGGTTATCCACTCTGCATGTCTTCTCCAGCATCACCTAACTTAATTCTCTATCCAATGAAAGAGACTTGATGATCATGCTTAAAACAATCTAGTCTCATTGGAATGACCTACTTAGATCATAACAGAGCGGAACAAATAGGATTGTAAAAAAACATAATTCAGACTTAAACTCCACGGATACATACAATTAAGAAGAAGAATCTTCTCAATAAAGACACGTGTGTCATGTTATCCGTGTCTAATTACACTGTGATTAAGCTGTTCAAGAGTTTTCACAAAATGTTGAGATTAAAAGTATGTGGAAAAACATGTAAAAGTTGGTCTGGGAGACAAAAACACAAACATGTGGACGTGTCACAGACTTATGATCTTCAAAGTTCATAGCATGAACACAAACAGAGCTTGATGGAAACGTGTTGGTGAAGGTGTTTGCACCTGCCAATCTTTTTTCCAGTCTCCACGGTTCCATTGTCGTAAACTTCCAGGTAATCATAGTTGCAGTCATAGTGGTACTCCAGGTTGAATGAGTTGAATGAGAGGCGGATCAGGTTTCCAGGCTGGACACTGATGAACCACGTACAGTTGGCACCATGAGGGTAGCTGGTGGGGTGTCCGGGGCTAGTGATGGTGCCGGAAGGCCCAGTCAGAGTGTCGCCACAACCTGGCACAAACAGTAAACGATAAGTTAAGACTCTTCAAAAGCAACGTTAGAATTAAAGATTTGGAAGAAAATAATAATGAAAAAAACATTGAGAAGAGCCCATCCATGTGGCTTTTTATAAATGTGGTGTAAAAATGCATTCCCTGTTTTTGACCCGCCCCCTGAGGGATCTTTGAGCTGCAGACACAGCCCCACTCTACAGGTCTTGAGTCATTGAAGCCCCACAATGAAGCTGAGTGTTGAGTAGGAAAGCCTGGATCCTGTTTTTAAGTGTATGGGAATCACTGGAATGCTATTAGGCCAAAAACCATTGAAACTACCACACTGACTACATAGCATTCAATTTCAGTTCAAATTACTATAAAGTTTTCAGGAGAAAACTACAACCTTTGCTTGAAACATAGTCTTTTCAAATGCCAGAGAATTTACATCAACAAATGTTTTTCACGAAAGAACAACACAATATTTTCCTTTAATTTTTTCTTATTATTATTAAATACCATTTAAACATGACACAGATATCATATTCAATATTATGACTTATTTTATATGTGTGTATTTTTCTTTCTGCTCCTGGGCAGACACTTCTTCTCTCGCCTCTTTGTCCTGCTTTCAGTCTGATGCACCCTTCTGCATTCTGCGCTCTGAAAAATGATCAGCTGGTCTTTGGAATTTGCCTCAAGAATCTGCAAGAGTTAGGGACTGTGTTTAGGACACAACCAGCAGGATAAAACAGTGTCTGGTGGTCTAAAATGACTCCCCTGAGCTGGATGCTGCCCTGCAGCTGCTGGTACAGAGTGGGTAGCCGCTCAGTGCGAAGGATGACACTTGCTCCTCATCCCTCTGCATTCCATTCCTGCTACTTACCCCCATCCTGTGTGCGTTGTCTGGGAAGTGTGCCTCGTATTTTGCACTCTAGCATTAGTCCACAACCCCCCCAGATCCACATCAATTGAACCTCCTGTACTGCGTTGTTGTTTGTAAATGTGCTTCTGTGTCTAAATGGTGTACTTGTACGCAGCGTTGAGATGTTTGTGTGTATTTGTGTCTGTCTGATCTCATTTGGGTTTTACTGAAATCAATTTCAATGCAGTGTTCCCTTGTTTATCATGGGGATACGTTCTATGAACAACCTGCGATGAGTGAAATCTGTTACGTAGGATCATAGATGTAAGGCTGTAAAACTCATCACTACAGATTTTATACATTTTTCTCAGACAAACATGTACATCTTCACACTTTACTCTCTTGTTCAAAGTTGAAACCTTTCAAAAAAAGAAAATATAGTATTCTAGAATAAAAACAAAGAACTGGTCGTGATGAAGATTTATGTAACTCTGGCAAACTGAATGCATCCTGCAGAAGACACTGCATGGACCAGATTGACTGATTGCAAGTTTAAAACAGGCATGCAAAATTGCACTACAAAAATCAGCGAAACACAAAGACTGTGTAAATTGAACCGCATTATAGCGAAGGGACAGTGCACTGAAGAATTTTTCCCCTCTGTGATATTAATTAAGTTCTATTCCACATCCAGTGCATTTGCTGAACCATTTTTCTCTTACCCTCTATAGCAGAGTCATATACTGCTGCAAAGCCATGGTTGCTGATGGACGCGTCCGTCCTGAACTGAATGTACATCGATCTCTGTGTAGACTGGAGCCTGGCAGGAATGTCAGAGCCACAAAACTTTCCAAGTAGAGGGGAACTGGATGTGGAGCCATCCCTGACCTACAACAAAAAGCACACACAGCGATGAGTGCGAGCCCCCATGTCCAGCCATCCCTCCATGTATTGAGGAGTTTAGGTAAATCTGTTTAGTTTAGCTTAGCAAACAGCTATTGTTGTATTTTATGACTGATTATGTTTTTGCACAATTACCCGTGTGAAACTGCATTGAGACAACTGTGTTGTGTAATGGGGCTACATACAGTGGGGATTAAAAGTTTCAGCACCCCAGGCTAGATGTTGTATCATTCTCCATAAAGAAGCCAAGGAAAGGTGGAAAAAAACTAAAGATATCAGATTATATATGAGACATTCTTTCTACATGTAAAAAAAAAAGACTTATTTCCATCATTTACCCTTTCAAAATAAAGGAAAACTAAATAATGGCATGTAGAAAAGTTTGGTCACTCAGTAGAATTGATAGTAGCCCCGCCCCCTTTGGAAAAGCTGAGACCTGACAGTGTCATGGATCGTTCACAATCGTTTGCAAAGACAGCTGATTTCAATCAGAAAGATTTCCAATAATCTGAGTCATGTGCCCTTGCTCCACCAATCAGCATCATGGGTTCTTCCAGCAGTTTAAAGACTGAAACTGAAAATAGTTGATGCTCACAAAGCAGGAGAAGACTGTAAGAAGATAGTAAAGTGTTATCAGATTCCAATATTTTCTGTTCAGAATGTCATTAAGAAATGTCAGTCAAGAGGAAGAGTGGGAGTTAAAGATCTGGAAGATCAAGAAAACTCTCAGACAGAGCAGCTGCAGGATTGTGAGAAAAGTCCAAACCCGGGTTTGTCTTCAGGATCCTCCAGCAAGACCTGCAGAAGTCTCAGAACTGGAAGACTTTAGTAAAGGAGAACGGATGAAGATTCCTCAAACAAGAACTGAAAAACTGAGTCCTTCTCCTGAATTAAGTGATTCAAAAGTAGAGATACGCAGTAACTCTGCAGATATTTTCTCTCTGTTTTACCGCTGCAGCTGTGTTGATCTTCTTGATGAAAATGTGCTCATAGTCACATATGCTTGCAGGAATTCATCAATTTCTGTCACCATGAAGAATGAAACACTAAAGGTGTTTGTTCCTGGTCAGCGTGCGGAGCAGCCTGGTTTGTGGCAGTGTCCTCGGTACGGTACGACTCAGAGGAACGGTTTCACCCCGCTGCGGCTTCGACCACCAAGCGCTCTCGACATGCCCGGGAAGTGACCGTCGACGCCGGTGGCAGCGCCCGGACGTGGACCGTGGATGAGCGGGGAGGCTCCGCGCCGCGCCGACAGTCTTTGGCCTGATGGAGCTGTGGACTCCTCTCCTGCTGTACACCAGGGAGCTTGATCGATGCCTGATACCTAGCAAACAACCATAAAGGGTGGGAAACTCAAATACCCTCAGACTCCTTTTTCCCGAACCCCTCTCCCTGAATTACCCCTGTGGTGACGCTGTCCTGCCTGTCCTGCCCTCTTTGTGACCTACGGCATGCTGGGAAAGCTGAAGGAGAACCTGCTGGTGGCCTGCCTGGTCATCAGTTCGGTCACAGTCTTTTACCTCGGTCGTCATGCCATGGAGTGCCACCATCGCTTCGAAGAGCGCAGCCAACCTGGCGGGGTCCTGCCTTTGTCGGCGCTCGGGGGCAGCATGCGGACCACCTTACGGACCAGCCAGAATCTCAGCGCGCCTTTTGTTTACAACAAAGACATGCCGCTCATCTTCATCGGCGGCGTGCCTCGGAGCGGGACCACACTGATGCGAGCAATGCTGGACGCTCACCCAGATGTGCGTTGTGGTGAAGAAACCCGTGTCATCCCACGCATCCTGGCTATGAAGCAAATGTGGAGCCGATCAGGCCGGGAGAAAATGCGTCTGGACGAGGCCGGTGTGACGGATGAGGTGCTGGATGCGGTCATGCAGGCCTTCCTGCTGGAGATCATCGTCAAACACGGCGAGCCCGCCAGCGTCCTCTGCAACAAGGACCCTTTTGCTTTAAAGTCTCTGTCTTACCTGGCCAAGATTTTTCCTCGTGCCAAGTTTTTGCTCATGATTCGCGATGGGTGAGCATCTGTCCACTCTATGATCTCAAGGAAAGTGACCATTGCAGGCTTTGACCTGAACAGCTACAGGGACTGCCTGACCAAATGGAATCGGGCCATCGAGACCATGTACACTCAGTGCCTGGATGCAGCAGACAAATGCCTCCCTGTGCACTATGAACAGTTGGTTCTCCATCCTGAAAAATGGATGTGGACATTGCTAAAATTCCTTGACATTCCTTGGAATGATGCTGTCCTCCACCACGAGGACCTCATTGGGAAAGCTGCTGGAGTCTCCCTTTCCAAGGTGGAGAGGTCCACAGACCAGGTCATCAAGCCCGTCAACGTGGAGGCCTTATCCAAATGGGTTGGAAAGATCCCCCCGACGTGGTGAGGGACATGGCCGTCATCGCCCCCATGCTCTCCAGGCTGGGTTACGACCCGCACGCCAACCCCCCCAACTACAGCCAGCCCGACCCCAAGGTTCTGGACAACACCAGGAGGGTCTTTAAAGGTGAATTTCAGCTCCCAGATTTCCTAAAAGAGCAGTCACAGATCCAGAAGTCTGCAGAGAAGTCCAACCCCAATTAGGACCAGAGGCAGTGCCGGCGCCGCCGTACGGAGGACGGAGCGCAGCAGAGGATTCTGGGTCTTTGGAGGCTGGATTGGCCCTCACCCTCCTTCCTGCTCATCGCCTTTAGGAGAGCTGTCAGCCTTCAATGTCATACCTTACAGAGAACACGCCTCTCAGCACCACTGAATGTCTGCCGATCATCACATTCGTGTCTCATTGCACCCATTGATTCGTAGGAACGACTTTTTAGAGAAAAACGGATTCTTGTAAGAAACAGCAGAACCTGAGATCAGCCCAAGTATTTATGAATGAGAACTTAGCCTTTGAAGAGATGCAATACCTATTTTTTTTTCATGCCTTTTGTATTGTGCAATGTCATGGGTACTGATGAGTTTGATGTAACAGCAGTGATAAACGAAGCTTTTAAAAAAAAAAAAAAAAAAACTTTGAGTTTGAGAATTTTAGTCCATGAACTCTGAGTTCAGGTTTGAACTCTGAATTTGTTTAACCTGCTTCTTGAAACGGGCCCCTAGAAATAATAATAATAATAATAATAATAATAATGAAAATGATGAAAAACCCCTGAACTCAAAGTTCAGCACAGCAAACTATATACTAGGCTCATGAAAATCTTTGATTGTCAATATTTTCATCCAGCATAGAAGGGACTGAGAGGATATAGATCAGGGGTCACCAACCTTTTTGAAACTGCGGGCTACTTCATGGGTACTAAATCATACGAAGGGCTACCAGTTTGAAATAATAAATTTGCTTAGTTTGCCTTTAGTTATTCATTATTAATAATGAATAATGATACTCTTCAATGTGAAGACACTGATTTCTCACCATAATTATCAATAATGACAACAAGCTAGGAAACAGATATTATTATTCACAACTTTATTAATCTCAACAGATCTTGTCACATTTTGAGGTAATGACCAAATGAAATGTTTTTAACTAAATTATAACTTATTAATTAATTATTATTAATTAATAATAACTATTATTAGTGGATCTACGCTCCTCGAATGCTTTAATTCAGTCTCATGCACCCGTCCCTTTATTTTCCTTAAACCTCTGAACACGTTGATTGACAGATCCCACAGAAGACAAGAATCTGTACATGGTGCGTTCACTGAGCTCTGGAGATACGCAAACAGCCACTCAGCCCAACTCAGTCTGCTACAAACTTTGTCATTTTTATACAATCCGCAGCAAAACAAATCAGTTTTTCAGAGAAAACGTCGACTCTATTTAATCAATCGATTATATCCGGATCAGTGCCGGCGTCCTATGTTTTCTCTGATAAACTGCTTTGTTTTACTATCGATATCCGGGGCTCAGTGAACGCACCATTCAGAAACACTCAGCAGCTCTTGGTTCTGTTTCCATTACACATGAAACTTTAACCAAATTCTAGGAATTTAGAAAAAACAGTGTCAGAATGATACGGTTTCATAGTAATGCGATAAAACACAAACCAACTCACGCGATAAGTCATTATAAACACGGCAATGTGTGTTTTTTTATTTGATTGTCTAAAAAGGAGCATTTGAGTGACGTCACATCAGTGTGGTGCGCGCGTGCCGCGCTGGCTCGTGCAGCGAGTCCACTGACAGTCTCAGATGCAAGTCAGAAGTCTGTTCAGTGGAATGTAAAAGAATGTCCAGAACGAGTATTCAGGCTGCAGAAGTGCGGCTGCAGATGAAGCGATGAGGAAATCTTGGTTATTGATTTTACAGAGATGCACGATCAGCTGTGACGCTGATCTCTCATGGCGTCCACTTTTCTGTACTCGGACAGACACTTCAGAAGCGCATTTAATTAGAAAAAAGTCAATTTCCATTGCAGCTCTGCGAAAAATGTACATATCCATTCCAATACGCCCCCAAACAGTTCCTCTACGCGCACAAACTTTTTTTTCGAAAAATGCAAGTTTTTTTTTTTTTTTTTGTAATCTGTGTTTCCATTAAAGATAACTAATTATCAAATATTCTCGGTGTCTCCATGTGGGAAAGGGAGAAGGGGACGCCTCATTCTTTGTTATTCGCTGCGTTTCCATTACACATTTGCCCAAGACTTTATGGAAATTCTAGGAATTAAAAAAAAAAAAAAGTTTCGAAATGACACTGTTTCCATTAAATTATAATTTTGCGATAAAGCACAAACCAACTCACGCGATAAGTCATTAAAAACACGGCAATGAACGAGAACAAGTTTTTTTTTTTTTTTTTTTCATTTCATTCACTAAAAGGGAGCATGTGGGTGACGTCACAGCTCTGTCTGGGGCGCGTGCAGCGCAGCTCGACTCAGAAGAGAGAGAAGTCTGTTCAGCGGTTAAAAGAAAAAGCTTTCTAACAGGAAAGAATCTGAACCTTTTTTCTGTCTGAAAACACCACAACATAAATTCAAGTTTCTGTCACGGCGATCGCGCTCATGAGACTTCAGGCTCCAAGCTGCAAAAGTGCGTCTGCAGGTGAAGCGATGAGGAAATTAGGAGGAGGAGCTGCTGCGCGATTCCGTATATGACCCCCAATCTCTAAAGCGCTTTGACGGTGCCGGACCTCTCGGTGCGCACGGCTGTGCAGCGCTCAGATCAGACGATTTAAAAAAAATGTAAAAAAAAGGGATGGGCCGTTTATGGCTTCAGAAATAATGAACATCTATTTTTAAGATGTTTTAATTTTTTATTCTTCATGAAGGCAGGAGTGATTTAAAAAAATTGCATCATAATAAAATAAAATTTTCGAGCAGCTCACAAGTGAGTTGTACTATTTTTAGAAGACACCTGCGGGCGACTGATGTGGTGCTCGTGGGCGACCTGGCGCCCGCGGGCGACGTGTTGGTGACCCCTGATCTAGATCCACGTTATCATCAATTTATTTGTGCATCTATATCTTCCTTTGTTCATACCTCTTACCATTCAACTCTTTATGGCCACATAATGTATTGTTTTTGTTCACGACCAAGTGATTAGAGGTTTTAGTTTGTGGTCAACTCTATTTTCAGCTATAACAACGACTGGATTGTTTCTAGTTCCAAAGGTTCTGCTATGCTAACAGGAGGTTGTTCTTCTGTTCGCTGTCCTTAATGTTGACAGCATACATGTCTTCCAAAGGAAGCAGAAGGATTGAACTGATTCAAACAGAACCTACCTCCACAAAGTCAAAGAGACAGGACCCTCCCTCCACATCGAAGGACAGGAAGTCGAGTGTGACCACGTAGCCTTCAGGTTGGTTGATGACCCACTCACAGAGCTTGTTGTGGGGATAGGCGTTAGGGTGGTAAGGTGAGCGAAACTGGCCGGTACCTGACAGAGTTCCTCCACAAGCTGAAGGAGAGAGGAGCCATGTTCAGCAGCAGAGATACAGCCTCATGTCCCTCGTCCCTGTAGGTTTGTCTGTGTCAAATATGCTGGTACTGTTTTACAAGACGCTCACCTCTTAGATGTATGCAGAAATGTATTAATACAAACAAAAGCTTTTGAAGAAAAAAGATCTATGTTACAACCCCCAGGCTAGACTTTAACTCTACAAAGAAAAAGATTTTTGGGAAAATTAACTGAATTTTGGTAAAAAAAAAAAATAATAAAAAAAAAAGAATATTTTTTCTAAGAAATTTCTTCCAGTATGCAGATATTCTCTTTGTCTGGCATGAATGTTTCTATTCAACAATTCTTTCAATAAAGTCCTTTTTAGCATTGATGGTTCTATCAATGTGTCAGCTTAGCTATGGTCACATGTAAAACTGCCACCGTGCTATAGGAGACAGCAGCAGGATCTTCAAGATTAGCTGACGATTTTTTCTTTTTGCAAATCGTTGGTGTAGTCATAAATGCTGATTGTGGAAGTTTGGCAGCCGTCAGTAAGGCAGGGACGACGAAATGGTACCACAGTTGGGGGCCACAGCCAATTGTTTGCCAGCAGCAGGTGTGACTGGCCACTGGCCGGCCGGTTGCCCGGGGATCGTTACCGCTTGCACATGAGAATGTGCAAATTGGCTGTTCGTGCAGCACACAAAACAAAAATGTGTAATACTTACATACACAATTATACTATTTACATCAAAAACAAAGTTACAAACTTAAATTGCTCAAACAAGTTGATCCTTCATTTTTCAGATGCAAATATCACAAGGTGGCAGCACGTGGAGGGCGTGCAGTGGTGGTGGTTGCTCACAGTACTCTTCAGTGTGCTCAGGGAGCTTGCCACCCGCCTTCTGCCAGACTTCCATCCACAATCTCCAAATGCTCCCGTGAGGCCTGATGTCAAAAACTCCTTTAATTTGAACTTTTTCTTAAAGCTGTGACTGCTGCCTCCCAATTACAAATGCCACAGCATGGTCACCGTACAGCCACCTGCCCAATTACCTGAAAAACTGGCCTTGAGGTCGCTGCATGGCGACATTTTGATACACGTGAGCGTAACTTTAACAAGGAGAACACATGAATGGCGTAAAATCTCACCAACGGTATAGACAGCCCTGAAGCCCGAATGGCTGACTGCATTGTCAGACTTGAATCGGATCCACAGACTGTTTGAGGAGGAAACAATAGGGGCAGGCAGTGAGTTCCCACAGTACTTCCCTATGAGAGGAGCAGCTTCCACATTTCCATCACGGACCTGCAGATGTGGGAACAGAAAACCAGCTCTGGATTCAATGTGAATGGGACTTTCTCTGTGCGGAACCCTTCTACCATGGAGGTTAATCATTGGTCTTCCTAGAGTCACAAAAGCTATGCATCGTGCAGTGACAGTACAATAAAATAATTTAAGATGAGAAACACATACATTTGTTGTAAAACACTGTAATGCTGCTTGAATATTAGAACACAGTCATTACATGAGTCATGCACCAGTGCTAAGAGCAATGAATGCTGTAGAAATATTTTCCCTAAAATTGCTCAAAGTTCAAACGAATCCAGATATAGACTTAGCAAAGTAAGGGGAAATTTTATCCGAAACATCTTTATTCATATGTACTCGTTCGAAAAACAGCTCAAATCAAGTAATACTCTATTTTAACAAAAAACTGCACAAACATGATCAAGACCTTTGTTGCTGCAGGCTCTAACTCCGTTTTTTTTCCCATTTTTGCAATTCATATGTTGATATAATACAGGTCAAACACTTCAGAGTCCATACTTTATCATATTCCCTCACTCACTAATGTGATAGTTTGAAGAAATTATATTTTGATGGATGAAATGCCAAGTGTAAGAATACATTTCTGAGGCAGGTGACACAAAAATAGACAACTGATCATTTTAACATTCACTGGCCGTATGTGTATGGAAAACATTTAAGGATGTTTTCATGAGTTCGTTTTGGGTCATACCTCCACGTAGTCGAAGGAGCAGTCACTGTGAGTCTCCAGGTCCATGTCTGTGAAGTTAAGCGCCACCTTCTCGTTTGAAGGAAGCTGGATTAAGTAGATGCACTGGCGGTTGTGGGCGTAGTTGTTTGGCCAGTTGGGGGAAATGATGACAGCTTCACTGTCAGTGAATGTACCACCGCAACCAGGGTCACCTGACACATACAGCAGATGACCAACTCAGACGTGCAACAGCTCAACAGTGTCAGTGCTCTGAGAGGGTCTTAAATCAAATCAGATGATAACATATTTCAATCATTTGCCACAACTGTGGCTGTGAAGCAAAGATGATCACAAGACTATTCCCACTCATTCAAGTTGTCTATTGGTCCTTTTATTAAAAATGTGTTATTGGTTGTTTAGATCTGATGAAATATACGTTTTTGGTGTTTCTAACATTTTCTTGATGATGGAGGACATATAAAAAGAATAAAACTGTGATTCTGAGTAGTTCTTTATACAGATTGTTGTGAATTGTAGAAATGTAGATGTAGAAACTACAGCTAGGCACCAGCTTCCTGCTCCGCTCCATTCTGATCATCCACTTCCAGACAAATAGATCCATGAACGTCTCTGTTTTCCTCATCTGAGCTGGAATCTGGATCAGAACTGTATGTCTGGATAGCTCTGATGTTGCTCACTATTTGTGTTGCTAATGTTAGGCTGGGGTTGTGAGAGTCTTCAAGCAAGGGAGAGAGAGTGGATACAGTTGGGAAATGGGGGTGGGCTTACTCTGCACCAACAGTCCTGCACCCAACTCAAAGACAAACTTCTGTTGCTCAGCAGAAACTATGCCCTAGAAACTACAGTTTATTTATAGCTAAAAAGGCATAATCATAACTAAAATATCACTGAGACTGCTCTGAAAACAGATAACAGATGACTGGAATGTGACTTTTAGGTATGTTTTATTCTTTGTTTAAGATCGAAATGACAGATAATGAAAAGATGACTGGCTGGTGAAGATGTAAAGGGTGAGACATAAGTGGAATTTGGTTTTTGTGGAATTTGGTTTTTAAAGCACATTGGACTGTAATGATAGACGTGGAAAAGTTCCTCAAATTCCAGAATCAATGTGCACGACCTCCATCAAGGACAATAGAGAACTAGGGAAAGCTGGGTTACTGTAGCATTGTGGTATTTCATTGAGCTCTGGCTTACTTTGGACAAATCAAAATGAGTGAGAAGTTAAAAATAAATGAATCATTTCACAAGGAAAAAAACAGGTGGAACAGGAGCATATTCTCCAAAGAGCGATGGAAGCAGAGCAGCTCTTATGTGATGCTGAGATCATGTTACTGAGCTGTGTGGATGGTCTCCCTCCAACATTAATGTTGGACCCTGGATGCAAGTATGGGACTCACTTGGTGATGTTGTGTATGTGATGTGGAAGCCTCTGTCAGACACAGACAAGTCGGAGTGGAAATGGATCCAGGCAAATGGGCCAGTCGTCTGCAAGGGGGCGGGAGTTCCAGTGCTGCAGAACTTTCCAAGAACTGGGTCTGCTGGTAGAAGACCATCTCGGATCTACAACAGCAAGTATCGACTTAGGCTCTAAAACTTGGTTACAGACTTTGTTGGACAGAAGTACACTTAACCCTTTAAAACCTGAGGTGTCATTGGTGATGCTTAAACACAAAATCTTTAACGTGCTGTAACTTTTCAACTGTTTACACGATGATTCCAGATCATTCCAATCTACTGGAATGATCGTGTTTACGGTTGAAAAGTTACAGTAAATCAAAGAACATAAACACTGGAGCTCCGCTGTTGAAGGCTTAACTGTTATTGCAGCCCAGTCTCAGTAAAATGCGTACATATGTCACAATTTGGGAAATACCGTGTATAATATACGGCAAAACCGGTTTTTCCGTTCATATAATACGCGCGGTCCTAAACGTGTTAAAATGTGTTTTCCACATTTGACACGTCCCCTGGTGGAGGCGTGAGCATCACAGACAGCCCCACAAACAATCAATTTGCTTTTCTAACCCTAACCATAACCGTAATCCTAACCTTAACCAGGAACGACGTCATTTAGAAAAGAGCCGGAGGATTTCTGACCACGTGATCAAAACGAAACCTAAAAAGTCGTGTATATTGTACGCCGGCGCAACCTATTCTCTACCATTGCGTATCATATGCACGCAAAAAGCGTGTTTGGCGTATATTATACACGGTATTTCAGAATGCAAAGTCATGGCATATGTACGCATTTTACTGCGACCGTGTTGGTTATTGACTCAGCCGGTCTTGTTTTGTCAATCTGTTAGCAGCTTTTCACACCAAAGCTAAACTCACCTGCTAACCCTAATTTAACTTTCTAAGTCAGATCAAACCTTCTAAAGCAGCGGTGTCCAAAGTCAATCCTGATTTATCTGCTGCTGATTACCTGGATCAGGTGTGTTTGGCCAATAAGGAGCTTCCATGACAGGTTGGTTGGAAAACATGTAAGACATCAGCCCTTGAGGACTGACTTTGGACACCCCTGTTCTAAAGACATACTTAAATTTCATTAGAATAAACATAAACTTCATTCCACCTGAGTCAGACCCATACTGGTCATGGTTTAGTTTAGTTGGTTTAAAGCTCACTCAGTCAGCTGTCAACTAACTCAGTTTCAAGTGAACTAAATGTCCCTGGAATCTGATAGAGGTCAATAACCCAGCAAGGCTGAAATACTAATGAACTACTTCAGCGCTCCCCAATGCTGGTTCCCAGCAAACACTGTCCTGCATATGTTCCACATTCAGCCCACCACCAAGCTAATAAAAAGCCTGATATGGCAGTCATTAAAGGCAGGTGAGTTTCAGCAAGGTAGGATTAAAAAAAAAAAAAAAAAACGAGGACAAAGACCTACTTTATTGGATAAGAAAGTGTTCCCACCTCCAAGAAGTCATAGCTGCAATTCGGATGACTTTCCAGATTAAGAGTCCCAAAGGCAAAGGTAATGAGTAGGCCAGGATTCACTGTCACCATCCAATAGCAGTCCCGGCCTGGTGGGTAGTTTCCGGGGTAACCAGGTGAGTTTATGTTACCATATTGATCAGTTAGTTCGCCTCCACATACTGAAATAGGGAGAATATTTATCACACATTTATCAGGATTTACTTTTCTTGTCTAAATAGACATTCTGTCATTGTCATATTTTGAAAAACTCAAAATCCTGAAACAGCGGTTTCCACCTGGGTCTTCAGCTTGCCATGTTACTGTGAAGCCGCCTGCACTGATGGAGCTGTCGGAGCGGAACCAGAAGTACAGAGCATTGTGTGAGCTGTGAAGCTCTGCTGGGGCATTTTGACCACAGTATTTTCCAATTGTATATGAGGATGGACTGTCGCCATCGTGGATTTCAAGGAAGTCAAAGTTGCAGCCCGCACTTTGCTCAAGATGGAAGTAGGGAAAAGTGACTCGTAGAATCTGGAACAGAGCATCAGAAGGAACTTTCTAAAGGATAGAGATCAAACAGCAAAATCTCTGCCTCTAAAAGAAAGACTTACCTTGTTTGGATCGGTCCGGACCACCCATGCACAACTGACCTGATGGTCATACTGGTCATGCCCGGGGGTATTGGGATAACTGAATGAGCCGGCAGGACCCGATAGATCTCCTCCACACTCTGCAACACACAACAAGTTACCAAAATGTTATGGTGTTAAAACTGTCAAACAGAATGACCTCCAACTCCCAAAGAGTTTGAGAGCTGCAGCTCCAACACATCCGTAAACTACAAATGTCTTCACTTCACCAGCAAGTCTTTGCTGGAGATTACTTTAAAAGCACAACTTCAGTCCCCATATGACACTTTCAAGGAAATGCAAATATACTACAATAAAAATCAAGCCACTTTTTCACAAAGGGTGGTTGTCCTGCATTTAGGGATTTACAAGGGAGTTGTTCTGTCTTCAGAGGTATCCTTTGTATAAATCTGGTGATCAACAGAACTGTAAAGAAATTCATAAAAAGCCTAAAGCAGTCCCTCAGAAAGTGATCTTCTCTGCCATTTACCTGTTACAAAAAGTTTCAAACACATCTCTGAGTCTTACTAAACGTTAGTTCAATGGGCAACATTTCTTTCTTCTTTTCCTTTCAGCCTTTCCCTTCAGGGGTCGCCACAGCGAATCAGTTTCCTCCATCTAAGCCTGTCTTCAGCATCCTCCACTCTAACACCAGCCACCTTCATGTCTTCATTCACTGCATCCATAAACCTCCTCTTTGGTCTTCCTCTAGACCTCTTTCCTGCAGCTCTAGACTCAGCATCCTTCTACCAATATATTCACTGTCTCTCCTCTGAACATGTCCAAACCATCTCAGTCTGGCCTCTCTGACTTTATCTCCAAAACCTCTAACATGTGCTGTCCCTCTGATGTATTCATTCCTGATCCTATCCATCCTGGTCACTCCCAAAGAGAACCTCAGCATCTTCATCTCTGCTACCTCCAGCTCTGCTTCCTGTCTTTTCTTCAGTCCCACTGTTTCTAGTCCAAACAACATGGCTGGTCTCACCACAGTCTTGTACACCTTTCCTTTCATTTGTGCTGAAACTCTTCTGTCACACATCACACCTGACACTTTTCTCCACCCATTCCAACCTGCTTGCACTCTCCTCTTCACTTCTTTTCCACACTCTCCATTACTCTGTACTGTTGACCCTAAATACTTAAACTCCTCCCCCTTCTTTATCTCTTTTCCCTGTAACCTCACTCTTAAACTCTGGTTCCTCTCATTCACACACATGTACTCTGTCTTACTGCGGCTAACCTTCATTCCTCTCCTTTCCAGGGCAAACCTCCACCTCTCTAACTCCACCTCCACCTGTTCCCTGCTCTCACTACAAATCACAACATTTCCTAAACTTGATTAATAATGTGCTATCTTGTTACTAGTTTGTATCTTCTTTGTTGTCATTTTCTTGTCATGCAAACCTTTCAAATTCAAATCCTGCTTAGTTGCCTAGTTGTATTGTTTTGTAAATGAACTTACACTTACATACACACACATACCTTGCTGTGGCGTCTGGCAGAGAGGGCCAGTCCACTGGGAAGTACAGTTGCATGTGAATGCATTGATGCCATCAATGCATGTTCCTCCGTTTTGACACGGGTTGCTTGAGCATTCATTCGTGTTCTGGTCACAGAGAACTCCCTGCCAGCCAGGGGTGCAGTTGCAGATGTAACCAGGGGAAGAGGTGGTGCTCTGCAAATGACAAGACACGCAGTAGTCACTTCACAAACTACTGCAGTTTGTGAAACTGTACACAAGTATGAAGAGATGTGAACTTCCTTTTGCCATTACACAGTGACCTTAATTGACATGTGACACATTACCACTATGCTTCATCTTTTGCCTTTACAAAACTAGTTTTTGAAATCAATTGTTTGAAAGTTGTAATAAATCAAAGGTTTTCCTTAAAAGTTAGACACCAGGTCTTCTTTCCAGGACTTTCAATTGCCTCACCTTGGTTGTTGTCTTCTGATCTTGGCACTGACACATCCCACTTAGTTTGTGTCAAAGCTTTGTGTGCACAAAAGTGAAGAATCTAGAGAACTGGTAGTCTGACCGCTAAACGTCCAAGATCAGTGTTTTTAAAGGGGCCCTACCATGATTTTCTTTAGCCTTTCAGAGTAAACTATAGTATATCCATATATATGATCATTTATTACCTTTGGAACACTAAAAAACAAATCATTTAATTTCTGTGGACCGTTTTAATACCCGAAACTAAAACGACTCGATGTATGAGCCTCCGCCTTTCGCTCCTTGTTGGTCCCGCCCATTTCACGACGTCATCCTTGAACAAGCCTATCCAGCGTGAACAAAATTTGTAAACAAAACTAAGAAAGTTTTGATTTTACCCCACGTTGGCAAACTGTGACTCTGCCATCAATGTATCCATCTTTTTTCCCTGTTTGATCACGACAGACATGATCGATGTGCAAACTGTACATGAAACACACTTCAACTCATACCGTACTGTCTTACCGCACATTGTCCATGAACACAGGGGTTGCTGGTCTGACAGATGTCACTGATTTGCGTACAGCCAGCTGGACCGTAACCATTGCCTACATACCCCGATGGACAGGTGCAGACAGGTAAGTTTGAACCTGTGGGAATTTTTGAGAGAGGAGAAGTAGACCTTCATCTCCTGTTGTAGATGTCATTCAATTGTGCTCATGTAAAAAAGGTTCTTCAACTGGAAAAGTCACTTAGAGTGCAAACTTTGTTAAGAAAAATACATAGACACATCACATTCTAAGACTTTTAAGTGATACAAAACAGTTACCTTTAGTTATTGTGATATGACTAAAACAGGAGTGTCAAACTCAATCGCACAAGGGGCCAAAATCCAAAACACACCTCAGGTCACGGCCCGAACAAGATCAATATTTATTGAACACTCTGAAACTACATTTTAAGACATTAAAACAGTAACTTTTTAACATAATTATGAACTAGATATATAGCATTACCTTTGATTGTGCTAGTGTGAATGCTGTAAGCTGAATTTGGCTGCTGAAGATGCTGAAATTGATAGCTAAAACACTGAAGTTCATAGCTGAAATCACTGAATCTAATAACTGAAAACACTGAAGCTGATTGCCAAATTACACAAAAAAAACTTAGATTAGCCAAAGCAGCTAGCATGTCGCTTAAAAAATGGCTAAACTTCGAAATAGCCTTAAGAACGTTTTAAAAAGCCTAAATTAGCCAGAACAGCTAGCATGTGGCTGAAATATTAGCTAAACTCCAAAACAGCCTAAAAAATCTTAGTAAATGCCAAAATAGTCCAAAAAGCTAGCAGAAAGTGCAACAAGACAGATAGGTCAAACTTTGTTTAACTTATTTATATTAACTCCTAAAATGGTTCTGTTGTAACACAGAAAACACAAAACAATACACAGCATGCATGACTATGCCACATTGTGACCACAGCAGGTGCAACGATCCAACAATCCATCAAGTAGTGCATCTTAGTAGTTCTACCAGTTGTACCCTACATTCGGTTCTGAGCACCGTGCCCCACACAAAATCAGTTAAAAGTGAGCAAATGCACTGTTGATTTTTGAGAAAAATTTAAAGGATTTAAAATGCCTTTTGGTCCCAAAAAAAATCAAAATTATTCATGTTGATCTGACATTTTAACATTACAATTAATTGGACCACATTTGACAAGCATTGGGCAAACGCACAAGAACAAACTCCTGACTTGTTCATGTACATCTTTAATATCATGTTGTTTTACCTGGGCTGGAGGAGCAGCTGGCTAATGGGTAGCACCCTCCATTGTTTGAAGAACAAATGTCTGCTTGTGTGCAGATTCTTCCATCCCCCTCATAACCTGGACAAACAGAAGAGAACTACTTACTAAAGAGCTCTTGGGATGTACTTTTATTCTTGTCTTACCCACCAGAGAGGACTTGGAACTGATACTTTAATGCTACAATCAAAAGTACTAGACTGAACAGATCATCAATGACGTCACCATCTTGATTCTGTACATAAAAAAATGAACCCTAAAGTACAGCATCTTGACTGAAACTTGCATTGCCCAAATCAAAAACAAATGACAAATTGAAAAGTAAGTGTGATTCTCTGTTGGGTTTATCCATTGCTCTACTCCCCTGCTAATCAAAGCACAAACCAACAAGTCCGATTTTGCAGCAGGGAAGCCAGGAGGCTCCTTTCTGTGTTTAGTACTTCCTGGTTTGCATCAAATTTGGGACCAGAAGCTGTGGGCTTCATCCAAACATTTGTTGCTTCTCTCTAATTTCCTTCATTCTGAGCTTTGATACTACAACATAAGCAGCATTTTGGACTTTTTTCATCCTCATCTGTTTAGAGTGGCTGGCAGCTGTTTAGATGTAGTGTTTAGTATAGCCTGAAACATAAATGCCACTGGTCAGACATTTGATTTTTACCTATGGTTCTTTTTTCTTGGGCTTTATGCTCTTCTACCTTTACTAACTAACTTGAGATTAACTCAATGGTTTCTTTAGAGCAAAGCAGACTTTACAGGCTTACACAGACTAAATACTCTGGTGTGCAGCTTTATTTGACCCTTTTATTCACCCCACCTTAATGTTTGATATTGTAACTCAGATTAATTTCTGAAGTGCTCTCATAATCTCTTGGACCATTTAACTCTTCAGTACTGATGGTCCAACGCAGGAGAACGTTTTCTCAAAATATCCGACCACGGTGAGACAACGAGACGAAGCGAGACGACACCGGAGGAGAAGTGACCTTAATGAAAACATACTGCTGTACATAGTTCAGCACCTGTTCCAGATACTTGTAGATTGTTCCAGGGTTTTCAAAAAGTCCGATTTTGAAGATACCGTGGTGAGTTGCGAGTTTAGTTTTGATGTTTGAATGGGCTTAGCACTCGAACAAGCTGAAGTGCTAGCTTGTAGAGAAGGGGAAAGTAGATGTTTGCTGTAATATCTGTTTTATTTAATTTAACAGAAATATCATTTAAGAAAGTGGAATTGTTTTTATTAATTTTGAAAAGTATGAGTGTGTCCGATATTATTTAGAATGAATGTAAGAAGGATAGCTCGAGTCGGCTAACCTCCTCGCACGTGTGTGCAGGCTGGTTCCCCCCCCCCCCTTCAGAGGGCGAGCCGTGCTCTGGAGGCTCAAAGCAGAATCCACGCTGTTGCTGTGGCCTCACCTGTTTTCCTGGATGCACTGCTCCCAACCGGAAGGAGGTTCAGCTGGATTTCCCACTCCTAGGATCTTCCAAGCAGCTTTTCCATTCTCTTTTCAATTGTGCATTTGTTTCTCCCCTCCTTGAGTTTTTTTCCCATATTTATTAAAATATTTTTTCCCCCTGAGATCTCAGAGTTTAAAAAATTTCATTTTTTTTGGACATTTATTGCGAATTAGTGTTGGATCCAACATAGAGTGTAAGGGTTGATTTGGAATGTGTTATTGTTCTTGTGTGATTATTATACAGAAGTGTTCTACCTATTGTGTTTTTTTCACACTGTTGAACCATAAGTGAATTTATTCTCACAATTTGTTTTAAGATTTAAGGTTTTTCCTTTTTTTCTGATAATTTTCTAATTTAAAACAGGTTCTTTATTTTATATTTAAAATTGTGTCGATTGTGTGATTGTGGGTTGGGAGGGTCTACTAAGTCAGTATTAAATTCAGCATTCCTCCTACACGAATTTTGGGAATAGAGATAAGTTCTTGATCTGAAGTAGCCTCCTACCAGGGTACAGGTAGGTGGAGTTACAATATCAATTTACTAAGTTTATTATACAACACTTCAGCAAGAGTTCTGGAGAAAAGTCATTTAAGCAATGCTATTTGTGAAGTTTGATGAACAGACGAAGCAAAAGTTTTAACTGTGTAATGAATGTGGGTAATGTCCATTTAACTCTGGTGAGAAGGGAGAAGCGGGCAATTGTTTGTAATACAGAAGATAAGATTTAAAAAAAGCTTGTGGCAGGAATCAATTAAAATAAAGTTAACTAATTAATCGCAAACCTCGTGACTGATCCTAATCATTATTTTTTTGCTACAGTATTTGCAGACCACTCATTATCTGTGAATAATCACAATATGTAAACACACAAAACTGCACATTTAGAACATTTATTTTTATTTAGTGCTGCCAATCGATCACAAATGTAATCAGATTAATCACACTTTTGTGTTGTGATTAATCACAATGTTTCACTATAGGTACATTTATTTGAACAAAAACAGACCAAAAGAAAAATTGTTCCTTCATTTTCATCGTCTGAAATTTTTTAATTGATCAACTGTTAACCCAGAAGTGTAATTTGTGTATAAAACACATTAACAGTCAGACATTCAGAACTTTAAAACCTTTTATGTCTATATAGACCAAATGCTCTATTTCACTGCTTAAAAAAAAACTTTTCTTCATATTCTGGGTAAGAAAAGGTGGTAAGAGGTGAGCGGATGCTTTAGTAAACTGTCATGATGATTTCGCTTTCCCTTGCTGCTGCAGTTGAGGCTCAGTGACGTGTTGTGTTACTGTGACGACGTGCCGGACCACAGATCAATTAGTCCGCTTTTCGTGAAAAAGCAATGTCAACCCAAAAAACAACAAGATCAAAGATCTAAAATCTGATTGAATATTTATTTCTTTTGTAAGTGACCATATAAGTGGGATAATACCCGACAGTGTTTTAACACACGCCGAGGAAAACTGTTTGTTCGGGGTGTAGTTTTTGCATTAATAAATATGAATGTGTTGATTCTTTTTGACTAAATGTGTGCATTAACGCATTAACTTTCACAGCCCTAAAAAAACATCAATCCCATCCTAATTTGACCCATTTATAACTGAACAGGGTCTTTTTTAAGAGTTTTGAAGCAGCTCATGAACAAATGTTAGCTTGCAGCCAGTATGCATGTTGGATGAACACCACACACTACCATTCTGTGTGGGGCTGGAACAATCCTATTCTCACTGAACTTGCTGTAAATGAACAATGAGCCCCACTTGGCAGTAAGAACTTCAGTAAAACTCTAGAGGAAAACCTTTCATCACCAGTTCCAAAAGAGTCTCTCAGCGAGCAGCTTTTTACTTACTATCCATGTAGTCATATTGTGTGTGTACCTGGAGGGCAGGAGCCACAGTGGAATGAGCCCATGGTATTGAGGCATTGCACCATTGGAGTGGTGGAGCAGCCGCCATTGTTTGTCAAACATTCATCCACATCCTGGCAGCTATAGCCGTTTCCCTGCCAACCTGAGAAACAATCAGAGAAAATCTGATCATTCTACCTAACATCAACAAACCACCAGAGTTCTAAGGAAGCTTTGTTGGTTCATTTCATTAGAAAAACACACAGTCACAACTTTGAATACTACAGAGTTCACAGGAACCTCTTTTAGAAGATTCACCAATTATTTTTGGATAGTCAGCTTTTAGGTCAAGATATTTGTTTGAAAGAGATTCTTTTAGGTCAGCTTGGGTCACAGCTTGAATCAACGGAGAAACAGCACTGCTGGAAATGCATTCAATGAGCCACTTTTCTCCTTCAGAATCGACTGGAATTACATTGATCACGTTAACAATTGAATAGTTACAGTAAATCAAAGAACATACAGACTGGAGCTCCAGTGTTAAAGGATTAAACATCAGCCCAGCTGCATCCCTGTTAGGATTCGAACCAGCGTCTTCTCCCTGTGAGGGAGGAGTGCTAACCACTGCACCACCATGCAACCTACCAGGGAATTGCTTCAACTAATATTCATACAGTGATCTTGCTGTTGTCACCGACTGCTCCCGTCCTGTCCGGACCAGCCGGACTCTCAGGGACTAGTGTCAGGTATTTGTTACCTGTGGGGCAGGCTCCGCAGTAGAAGGAGCCCTGAGTGTTGTGACAGGGAACCAGGGGGTTTGTGGAGCAGGGCTTGTTGGGTAAATTACACTCATCAACATCTGCCACACATGCAGGGTTTCCGGCTGGGGCCTCCCACCCATCCTCACAAATGCACTGGTAGTTAGGCTGTTGAAAGAAAAATACAGAGACTAAACTAGAGGACATCATGACTTAACATGAGCGCCAACGTACAAAGAGCATATCATTTGGTATTTTTATTTGTGACCCCAAAAATGAGGAGTTTCTGTTGTTGTTTTTGTCACAGTCATAAAAGGCTGCTTGTTTTGTGGACTGTTGGAGAGGAGAACCAAGCAGGAACTGATATTTTAAACAGGATAATGTTTGAGTTACACAAAACTCCCAGCCTTAATAATAAACTACATTTCCTTTATTTAATTTGGACATGGATCTGCTTTAGGGGAATGAACCATCCTTTACAGTGGGAGGTCAACGCTCTCAACCTGGATGCACAGACTGCTTTGTTTCACCTTAAATGAATGGAGTCACCTCTTCTTTCAATTCATCCAAACTCAGGTCTAGGCTCACTTGAGATGTTGCTTAGGGCAGCTCATGGTATAGAACGGTCATTGTGGTATTTTGAAATGAAAACTCAACTGCCACCAAAGCTTTTGAATCGACTTTTTTCCAAACAACATCCTGATAAAGGTCAAGACTTTGCTGAACACTGATGCTAGTGTGTATAGAAGTACCTGTCCAGACGTGACCCGATCTGCATCAATGCAGAAGCCATGAACACACAGGTTTTGGATTGCAGTCCTGCAGTCATCATAACGCTCGGTGCAGAGAGTCCCAGACCATTCAGGAGAACAGGTGCAGCTGCACAAAAACACCAACTTTTACTGCCTGCACGAGTGTTCACGCACGTGTACACATATATGAAAGGGTCACTGTTTTTTCATTTTTAAGAATATTCATTTCATATTTCATTTGGAGTGTTTAACATTGAAATGACTGTCAAAGCTCAGCTTCATGTATTCACACTGGATCAGGTGAACGGGAAAGCAGCTATGAAATTGTATTCCACAGCCAGGCTGGGTCACTGGCGCCACGGCAGGGTGCGGTGCCACACAGTCTATGTGCCAAGCTGAGACCATTCACCAGCAAACATGTTGATGCATCAGCTGACACCAAAATCTAACGTTTTGTGCAAACATTTTCTGATTCCAACAATGAAAGTGGAGCTTCAGTTTATGGCAAGACATTTTTCATGAAATTAAAACTTTTGGTGAAAAAATGCACACCAAGAAATTCAGGTTAATGTAACAGAAATGGAACAAGTTACTCTCCAGCTATGGAAGAAAACCTTCACAACTACACAGGGTTAAAGTTAATATATGTTCAAACATTGATGGTGTCAAATATGCCAAAATGTGCCATTTTAAAAATGTAATACAGCTTAATGAAAATAGTTTTACATCAGCACAAACAAAAGATTTAAGGAGATTTGTTTGATCTCATTTCAGGCAGATTTTCTTGTCCTTGTTGATTCGTCTGATGGGTTGTTTCTAAATGCTCTTGTGCACAAAAAAGGAAAACCCACAACTTTCACTGGTCATAATAGCGTGAGTTAACAGGACAGAGATAATCTGAGTCTTCTGGAAGCAAGAATGAGGGAGACAAAAACAGTAGAAGTCTGACACTCACCTGAAGGATCCAGGAGTGTTGGTGCAGGTCGCCCCGTTCTGACAGCCCAGCGGGGATCCCGCATTCACCTGACACTCATTTACATCTGTGGCACAGTTCGGACCCTGACACACACATGCAGACACACACAGACAAAAACAAATGTATCTAGCCTAAATATCAACCTTTTTCATAAAAAACACACAAATCTGGAGCTCGAGTGAAGTAACAGTTCTTCTTTGTCCAAAGAGATATTGCAGTAAGTTTGGGTTTCTTTCTTCTCATCCGATGCTCTTGTTGAAAATAAGTTTTTTTTTATTTAATATTATAACAAGTGTTTAGTTTCTTAAGACAAACAAAAAGATAGTTTTAGCTTACCAGTACGTGTTTGTTAGAGTAAGCGCCATTTCATGAGTTTGAAATATTATAACAATTGTTCTATATTCAGTTAATTTCTATTCTGCTAAACTGGATATGTATAGAGTACAGGCCAAAAGTTTGGACACAACATTTTAATTTAATGCGTTATTTCATGTTCATCACTATGAATACTGTGGGTGTGGAGGAGGACTTCGCCCCGGCTGCTTGCCGTGGTGAAGAACAGGGAAACTTTAGAAGTGAGGGTTTGGTTTTTAAACAGTTGTTAAACAGACTTTTTAGAGGAATTGTCTGCACATCTGCTTAAGAAAGTGGGACAATGTCAAGTTTCGCCAGATATTATTCACAGTCTGATAAGAGCACTCTGATGACCCAGCATTCTAGCAGCATTTAAATGCATCATTTACGGAGGAATTGTGGAAACATGAAAAAAGTCTCACATCAGATTTGTGCGAAAATGTGGTTTTGTGTGCTCAACAAGCGATTCACGCGTAAGTATTAAAGATTAGTTTCAAGCTGTTGTAATTTTAAGCTGTGTGAGTAAATGGAATTTTGTATTTTTTTATTTTGTAATTTTTGTACAAAATCACGAATGTGAACTGTTAAATAGAAAGGGAACACTGACGGATATTTTTTTATTTTTTTATGGTGGTGGTGGTGGACGGGGTGGTTTAGGTAGGGGCAAACACTGCAGAAGGATAGAATAAAATGTCATGATCTCAATTGCATGGCCAGATTGAAAAAAAAAGGTCCTGCCTCAGATGTTGTTCAGGGAACCAAATGTGAAGGAGGAACACTTTCCTCCTGAAACGGTCCCTCCCAGGTGTTAATGGAACCCACACAACAATACTGACGTCGACAGAGCAGAACTTACAGCCCAGTTACTGGGACACACACAGTGATATGAGTTCAGCAGGTTCAGACAGGTTCCTCCATTCCTGCAGGGGTTACTGTTGCACGACGCTGTTTGAACGGCCTGCAGGAAAAAACAGGAGCAGCATGATGTCTACGCTCCAACCCTCTATTGGAGTGGAAAACCATTCAGAAGTTCAAACCTGTTCCAGTGCTGTCACTTTGGTCTCCACAGTGGACACCTGTGAAGAACATACATGAACATGACAGAAGCTGCTACCCTGAACAGGAAGCAAACTTTAAAGAGGTCCATCAATGATAGTTCTAGAGTAATTCACAACAGAAAACACTGCACCAGTTCACTAAACTTCTGTTATCATTATT
The DNA here is from genome assembly GCF_002922805.2 of Oryzias melastigma. Lineage (NCBI taxonomy): Eukaryota > Metazoa > Chordata > Actinopteri > Beloniformes > Adrianichthyidae > Oryzias > Oryzias melastigma. The sequence goes on along the minus strand of NC_050531.1, from coordinate 23,951,932 downwards.
ACGATCTCTGGACTTGAGAACTGTCTCTATTATTAACCCTTTAACACCAGAGCTTCAGTGTTTATGTTCTTTGATTTAATGTTACTTTTCAACCATTAACACGATCATTCTACTGGAATGATCGTGTTAATGGTTGAAAAGCTACAGTATGTTAAAGACTTTGTGTTTGAGCATCATGTTGGTAAAGGGTTAATCGGAACATCCCTGTTTGTGGCGCTGCATGTGCAGTCGTGTTGGAGCCGGCAGAGCTCCAAATCTTCACAGAGAAGGTCTGTCTTAGTTCCCTGTGGCTGAGATTTAGAAGAGGGTAATCTCAGCCCTCATTTTCAGTTGGTGCATGTCTTTTTAAGCTGCTATAAAATCTGTTTTATACCAAGAGGACATAATCTCCATCTAACAGGAATTCATACCTGGGTATCGAGCTGATTTAGGTGGTTGCTGATCTCTGGTGGGATTGCTCCTCCATCAGCCTTGATTTTATCAATGTCTTCTTTGTTAGTTTTAATCTGGAATCAGAAAGTCCAGTTAAAAATTGTCATGATAAAACACAGAAGAGCTACATCGTCAGAGGGGCGGGGCTGGGGAACAGGACTCTTATCATTACAGGAGCTGCAGATCATGATGTGAGACTTAAATTATTTAACCAATCACAAAATGTAAATGTAATACCGCTTTTCAACCTGCAGGGGGCAGCAACATGTTTTCAACAATTTATTTAAGTTTGTCAAAAATGTGTCAATGACCAACAGACAGCACTTTTAATTCAAGATTCAAGATCAACTTTATTTATTCCCACAGGGAAATTCAGTAAAGTCATGCCCCATTTACAGAGTAAAAACAGCCAAAAAAAGTTGACTTGGGATTTGGTTACCCTTTAAATCAGGTGTGGCCAATGCAGCAATGTGCATGTTGGCTGCATTAACTTTGTGAATAACTTTGTCTTTTTGGATGGAGTTTTACGCTCAAAGCTGAGCAGTGTAAATGTGATCACATGATGGAGAGACAGCAGGATGATCATTTCTTCATTCCTAGCACTATACCCTTAGCTGCTCCGCCCCCCGATCAAGAGTGGAAGTAGTCTGGCCATCCATTTGAACAAATTCACATGACTGTGTGCACAGTCCCACAGGACTGCATTTCCACATCAGAAGCACACACACCGTCCTGAACCCACCGCTCGTCCCACAGACACGGTTCTTCTGAGTCTAGCAGCTGACTCGTGCAGAAGCCTCCTCCGGAGCACACACCGTCGCCGCATGGTATAATATTCATTGCCGTAATGACTAACTATAAGGATAAGTTGTTTATGTGCACCACAATCGGATCACCAGTCGGGATAACCAACCTATCTCAATCAGAAGGGTGTGGACTCTATGCATGGAGCTGTGGGACGTATTTCTGGTTTAAAATAAGACCGCTGGTTTATTACTACTACCACTATCCCTAGTATTGCATACTTTTTGTTATTTCTATGTGTTAGTTTATGATTATGTGTATACACAATGACATCCAAAAAGACAAAGTTTAACTTCCTGAAAGACTTAAAACCCAGAACTCACAAAACCCAACCAACAGAACTTTGAACATTTAAACAAACTTTGAAGTGACTTTCAGACTGCCGGTTCTACTCTCAGCTGATGATGAGGAGCTTCTGCCTTCTTCATGGAGCGATAGCAGGGTGCGCTAACAGTCACCTTCACCTGTGTTGGGACGTTTAGGAAAGGAATCGTCTCAGACTGATTCTACCTGACACTGAACATTACATTTAAACAAATGTAGAAACTCTGCTGTGGAGTAACTGAAACACAACTAACAGGTCATAAAGATAAAGACAGCGATAATCAGACGTGTCTTTCATGCTAGCTAGCATTAGCGCAAATGAAAAGTAACAACGGTATTCACATGTAATTTTCTAAATACTGCAGTCAGTACTTTTTTTTCTTGACTGCAAGTCAAGAAGTAAAAGGTTAATGTTATGATTACAGTTCCGGTTCGGGTTAATGCACCAAATGGTTCCTCATCGCAGCTGCAGCTTCAGCTGAGCTCCGCGCTCTAGCTGCTGACAGCTAATGGGACTTTGACATCCAAAACTTGCTACCAGTAACAACATTCAGCTTTGGACGCACTTAAAATACATGAAACAATGCAGAAATCTGCATTTTGGCTGCACATATTACGTGTTGCCAACATGAATGTCCATCAGTTTTTGGGCTGGTCACACGTAAATACGTGCAAAGAACATCAGCCTTAGCAAATTACCCTTGAAGTGTGCTATGTAGGATGACACATACATTTTAAATCCTTTTTGCATTTTATTTTGGAGTATTTTGCTAGAAAAATGAACAATGCGCCTGTCATAATTTATAGTGACTCTTGGTAGCTCCAAAAAACATCTTTTAAATTTAAAAATACTCCAGTCTTTGCATCTAAACATCGGCCCACTGCCCCAACTGGAAATGATTGAGCGGTCATGCACCGAAAGAGGAAGCAGGTCGTACATATAGCCCATTTTGATCCAAATGAGTCTGATGGGGTCAGAATATTCTGAATGGCGTGTGAAGACTACGGTCTGTAGCATGCACCTTGGTGTGGTTTCTTTGGGGCTTCAGAGTTCATTAAAAGCAAACCTTCACTTTTCAGATTTTTTTCGACATATTCATCAGGATCAATGTCTTTTTAAAAACAGAGGTCGTGGTAACAGGGCTCCGTGTTCCATGGACAATAATTATCTTAGATATTTTGTATAACAAAACAAATGTTCCCACAGTTAAGGGCTGCAATGGAACAATTGATACAAAAAATAATTTTAAGTTTAATTTGAACTTTCATCTGAAATCAATGTGGACATTAGGACGAGGGGAAATGGCCTTTTTAAGGGCTACTTCAGACTGATTTGTTATTTTTTAAACTATTTTCAAGAATTAATTTCTCTTAGTTTCTGTAGCTTTGGGCTCAAGACATGTCCATTTAGTCAGAAACTACATCTTTTAGCATTTGTTTTGTGGATTATTAGAAATATGATCGGTGGTACACCAAATGTTCTCCATGTTCTCTTACAGAGCCAGAGTCTCAGCACCCACATCCTTCCCCACACGTCAGCACTCTAATCAAGCTGGGTCTTCCATGCATTGTAACAAGGTATGCACAGACAATGCTCCAGGCTGAAAACATCTGGTTGTAGCTCCTCCCACATGCGGCTGACGCATCAAGCTTATGAACACAGTTTTGGACAGGCATCGAGCAATGGCAAGCAAAAAGAAGAATAAGTAGGCAGGAGAAGGGGCGTAGAGAACAACGCTTTGGCCATCAAACATGCCAGTTTTTAGGTTGTTTTTTAAGCTCAAACTGCAAATGCACTGCATGGCGAAGGAGAGGCGGCCGACGCAGGTCCTACCTTCCATGGACTCTCAACAGCTCCTCTTAACTAATGAATGAATGTTTTCCTACCACACTTCAACATATCTGTCTTCTGACTTTGACAGTTAACACAGGTAAAAGTGTAATGTATGGACAATAATCTGGTATTAATCAGCATCATGTGAATATGCGTTCCTTTTCATTTCCTTCTAACTTTATTTAATTTTTCATAAAAACAAATTAGCAACTCTTTACAATTCCTTAGAAACCTCTAAGCTGACCAGTCCAGGGTGAACTTTACCTACAAATCAACTTGACAATCAAGGCTAAAATTACTGCCCATTTCAAAATTCAGATTTAACAGACTGCTGATGTGGAGACAGCTGGAACATCAAGATCAAGTGTGGACGACTCAAAGAGGACTCTTGGACCAACACCATCATTCAGAGTCTGATGCCACAAACCGAGACCTTAATAGCTTTGGTCAACAGAGTCAAAGCAGCTGATCAATCCAGTAGAATAAGGATGACATCATGTTTTACAATGGTCACCTGGAGGAAATGAAACGGAGCAGATTCTGTTCTCTGCAGAGATTTGTCAGATTCAAACACCTCTAAGACATTGTTTCTGTTCAGAAAATATTGAAAACTTCATTAAAACATAGTGAAAAATGGGAGCAGAAAACGGCTTCATGGATGTGCAGAGATAAGAAGGAACCGTAACGACTGCCATACATACAGTTGAACAATAATAGCCGACCAGCTCAGCACTCTTAGGCCCGTCTAGTAAAGTCTGGATCTTTGGCCCTGCAGACTCACCTGTCAATCATTCACCTGCTCAGGTGAGCGGCAGCAGGCTGTGCTTGTGTAAATCCTGATAAGATTTTCTAATAAGGAAGATAGAAACACTTTTCTTTTATGACCGGTTTGATAATGACGACCTGACTGCAGCTTGAGGGGGAGAAGAAGCAGAAATTTAGGAAGGAAGATTTGTGACACTGAAATGAAAGCAAAAGACACAGTTTGAAACATAATTTCTTCAATTGCATACAAAATGTTGAGTTTAAAAAAATAGAACTTTTGAAGTTACAAATGAAACAAGTTAGCGTTTGTTTGCAAAGTCTTTTCAAAAGGCTTTCAAAATCTCTTCATTTTGTTCCAAATTACATGTTTTCACACAGGTCTTTCAGACTTGTTTTCTTCAGTCTTGCTTTCTCTTCTTTATTTTTGCGCCCTCAGCTATGAGCTCCATGCTACAAATGTGCCACCAAACCAACCAATCACAGACAGATTCCATCCAACTCAATGTCTTCAAGGTGTTTGCTTTCAGTCACCAGACTGCATCAGTTCTGTTTGACCAGGAGTCTGCAACTTTCAACCATTCTGACCTGTTTCTCACTGACCAGAACCCAGAGGGACCAGAGAAGCACAAACATAAATAACAACAACACCGCTTTGTGTTCCAGTTATTAGGATTTAAATGAATCAATTACAGTTTTCCTGAATACAACATTGAAAGTTTAAAGAAAAACTAGCATTTCTTCATCAATTTAAATGATCTTTTACTTTTGACTAACACACAGATTGGTTCCTGTAAAACTGAGTCACTCTGTTCAACACAGGATCATCAGTCGAAGCTGAAGAGCAAAACAAGATAAAACACCATGTTCTACTGATGTTCTACTTTAATAGATTTCATCCTTTTGTCTACTTACAACTGCTGGTAATCTGAATGTAAACACGACTCCATTAATGATCCAATAGTGAGAGTACATAAATAATGCATACATGTATTTGTTCCTCTCTTGACAGTAACAAAGCAGTGTTTTGCTGTCTAAGATATTCTGAGGCGTCATCGGTGACGCTTGAACACAAAATGGTTAATGTACTGTTAAAGACGGGAGACAAAATCTGCTGGAATCTGCTAAAATGTAGTTGATCGCATGAACAATTGAAAAGTTACAGTAAATCAAAGAAGATAAGCACTGGAGCTCCAGTGTTAAAGGGTTAAACTTATTTTGAAAATAGACAGAGCTCACAGAAGATCAAACTTCTCACTGTATTCAGATCAGTAACTGAAATGTCTAGATTATTCATAGACTGCACAAAGCTTGAGGCTGTGATGTCAAACCTTTGAACTCCACACAGTTCATCTTGCTGGATCTCCTCAGTCATGAATTCATAAATCTAACTCAAATTACATCTATGCAAACAAAGAAACCTTTATCTTTTTTAAATGATCATGAAATTATATTCGGTAGATAAAATAGCTATGTTTGTCTCCCGGGCCTCAGGTTGACCTGTGCAATAGATAAAGGGAATCCTGACCCAACAGCATGAACTCTCTTGATTTGGTGGCATGCAGAGTTGAGAACACAAAAGTAAAGATTGAGAGAAAACCATATTCAAGAAAAATGTTTCTGAAAAGAGTTCAGTGAAAAAAGATATTAACCAGGTTTTTAAAGGTCACAAATGGAAACAGATAAAAGAGAGAAATTGTGAAAGCACATATTTAATATTTTCATTCATAATTTAGAGTATGATTTTTAAAACTCAACATTTTGTTTACAATTAAAGAAACATAATTTCAAACTTTGACTTTAGTTTAGAGTTGGTGGCACAAATATGACTTCATAGTCATGACTTGGTGTTGGTGTCAAGCTGGTGTCAGACATTGAAAGTCCCTCTCTGCCAGTCAGTCATTGGACTTCCAGTTCAACTAGCTGTCAGAGTGCCTCACTTCTAGCCAAATAACTCATGACGCTTCAGTGACTTGAAGGTTTTGCTAATACAGAAATAGTTCAGTTCAAAGATTGATTTTTATTGTTACAGATTGTTTTCAGTTTCTGTCATTCTAACTGAAATGCTTTTCTAACATTCAGTCACTATACCTGGCATCAGTTATATATGAGACGGTAAGGCGTCAGAAGCAGTGCCTCTTCTGTCACACAGCACGTCACTGTGCTGTAGCTCACCTGGATCAGGAGCTGGCTGAGGTCCTCATCTCCCACCTTCACCCGGCCTGACACAGAGGGCTGGAAGCGGATGTCTTTGTCATCTCCAGTGGTGAAGATGAGGTGACCGTCATCAGCCAGCATCCGCGGCCTACATGTTCAGACAGCCAGTATTAGACACCTGAAATCCCCTCCAATGTGTTGGTTCTCCCAGACCACCAGAGATCACCAGCCGGGGATGCGATAAAGCTGCATGGATGTTGCATCAAACCACTCACTGATTTATTGGGGTAATTTCTTTCAGCTCCCCCTGCAGTCCCACCAGGAGGAAGAGGAGGCTGACGAAGACTTTCAGCATCCCAGCCATGGAGGGCAGCCGTCTTCCTGGAAGTCTGCTCCACTATACTGGGGTTTTCCAACCTGCTGCGCTCTAATAGGCGCTGCGGAGACTTTGACCTGTTAGCACAACCATAAAGAGGATGTGAAGTACCAAGGCGGGAGTGTATTAAGGTTTACTAGGGTTAAATGAGTGTTGTTGCTGAGTGAGGATGCCCCTCATATGACTAAAGAAATGAGTAACCAGTTTCATGTGACCCTGTGCTAATGTTAACAGTCTTAGCTCTAAAGTTGGTAACAAAACCACAGATTTTGCAGCATCCTACAAGATCAACATTGAACAGCCTTTCAAACTGATGAGTTCCTCTTCTCTCATGCTGCATCTGAGGAGTCCGCTGAAAACGGCTTCCTTCCAGCACATCTATTTTACCTCGTGTCTTGGCATCATGTGTTTTAACTTTTCTTTCGAATTGTGCAGCATTGACAGGAACCCTAACCCAAATTCAGAACTTGACAACATTATAAGTTTGACTTCTTTAACTTGTCCAGTTTTCTTTTGTGACAAGTTGGAGTTGAACTTATTCAGTTTGTCTATTTTTTCGAGACATTTGCTCAATACTTGAAAAACTAACTAAAAGAAGCAAAAATCCTGTCATAGAGATGACACTGGAACATATTAAATCCTTGTGTTGTGCTTTATTCTAATGCAGACTTTCTATACGTTGTAGTTTGTTTTTTTAATTTCTTTAGTTTTCAGTGTTTGTTAGTGTATCTTGAGATTATTTTAATGGTTTCTAAATGTTTCAACGGTCTTTGACCTTCTTATTCAAATGATCTTCTTTTAAAGTATGAGCCCCTGAGGTCCTCTGGTGCTGGACTTTGTGGTGAGGCTTCATTCTACCATTACGGTCCTCACCTCTGGAACAGTCTGCTGAGAGCCTCAGGGCCGCAGAGACCGTAGAGGTTTATGAGAAGAGGCTCAAGACCCACCTTTTTAATGCTGCTTTTAGTTGATCTTATCTGCCTATTTAATCTATTAGTTTTAATATATGTTGTTTTATCCATTAACTTGTATTATATACATTTAATTTGATGTCCACTTTATGTTGTTACTCACATTTTATTCAATTTAATATTTTACTCTTTTAGCTCCAGTGTTTCCTGTAGGGATACAGTGCCAGAGCTTACCAGCTTGGTCGATGGTTGTTCCTGCAGTTTTGCCCCTGCTGGGGCGGCTTGAGTCCTGCACTGCAGCCTCACAGCTGTGAAGTGGACCACGTTGCTGTCCGGTCTGGGTGGGCGCCGTGGTGATGTTCCAGTAGCCAAGCAGGCTCCTGGTATGAAGAGATTCCCAAATACTGTTTCCTCACAGCAGAGCCAAGCCTTCCATTTCTTTGGGAGTTATTTCTATGAGTATTCATTGTGTGTGGGGTCATGGGACTGATAATGGAGGGGAGTGGGGGGTAGAGTGGGTTGGGTCTTTCTTTATTGTAATACTTGTGTTTGTTTTTTTATTTTTAAATATAAGTTCTTGGAGCTACACAAAGCATGAAAGGCACTTTTTGTAAATAAAGTTTGAATAATTGATTTGATAGATTTGAAGAGGATTATTTTGCGTCTGGTAATTTAGGATTGTGCTGTTGCAAGGTCCTCTGTCAGAAGGAGACTCACATCCAGAGAGGTTGGAAAGAACTCTCCATGCTTTTGTTGGTGCAGTTCCATTCACATGTTGTTCTTCTTTCCCACTCTCCTCTGGGGAGCGGGAGAGATTCCAGATCCAGGTGGATCGCCCACTCTCCCACTCTTGGCCGTGGACCACGCCCCCGACACCATCCTGCTTGTCTGAGTGAGAGTGATTCCTGCTGGGTCGTCTGTCCTTCTGCTCCTGGTCGTTGACTGCGCTTCTGGTTCGTCTTGACTGTGGACTTCATCATCACTCGTCCCTCAGCTCCATCTGAATGAACTCTTAGATACGTAGTTGTAGAAGCTAATCTTTCTTTAACTGTTCTGGTATCGCCTGTCCGTCCTGGGATAGGATCTCTCCCTCATGTGGGAATCCCTAAGGTTTCTTCTTTTTTCCTGACTCAGGTTTTTTTAGGAGTTTTTCCTTACCGGGAGGGAGGGTCTAAGGGCAGGGATAACCAGTTTTATTTAGTCTGTTTAGTTTTTAACTATTGTTCATATTTTGAAGCCCAATGAGGCAAATTCCTTTGTGATTTTGGGCTATATAAATAAAATTGAGTTGAATTGAATTGAATTGAACTGCCTTTAATCGGCGAAAACATCGGTTTACAGAGACTGGGTTTGAATGTGGGTGTGCTTAAAGAAAGGATAAAGAAACACAATAAACATAAATTGAAACTAATATAATAATAAGAAGAAGAAGAAGAAGAAATTTTATTTGTTGGGTGCCTTTCAAGGGACCCAAGGTCGCCTTACAGTCAAAAATATACAAACACAATAAAAGAACGGTTAAAAAAGCAACAAAGCAGATAAATACAGCATAAAAAATAATGGATTGCAAATCAGGATGGATAAGATTGTTGGAATAAATGAGTTTTAAGATTAGAAATAAAATCAGGAAGTGAGTCCATGTTACGTAAGTTAGAAGGGAGAGAGTTCCAGAGCTGGGGGGCAGAACGGCTAAAAGCCCTGGTACCCATGGTGACAAGGCGGGCACGGGGCACGACCAGGTGGAGGGACGAGGAAGATCTAAGGGAACGGGCAGGGGTGGCTACTACTATATCCCACAGATATATAAAACTCACAAATGTAAAGATAATAAACAAAATAGGTCATTCAAGTGAATCACATTAATGCATTACACAAACTAGGATGCTCCATCAACTCGCCACTAGAGGGCGCTCCAAACCAAAATGAGTTTCATTAGCGACTATTTAAACTCTACAAAACGTTGGTAGAAACTTGAACCAACATGTGCCAAAAACATCATAATATAACTGAATCACCTCATTAAGGATAAACTAAGGATAAATTATTCATAACTCACATTTATATGACGCACACCAGTCTCAACAACCCAGATTCACCGCATGGCTTCGTGAGCTACGTAGAGCATGAGTTGGAACTGTATCCCTCCGCGCTCGTCACATGACCGCTAGGAATTCGGGGTAATGTAGTCCCACTGAATAACAGGGACTTTTCTACAGCCGCCCCTGGATATGTGTAACAAATACACACCCTAAAAAAGTCCATGTCTTCATCCTCTTCTGGCCTCCGAGGCAAATCAACCAGCTTCACCACTGGTCGGGTGTATGTCCGATCTTTGATCCGCACTTCAGCAGAGCGCACCCTGCCATCTTGTCCTGGGAACACCTTTGTGATCTTGCCAACTGGCCACATCGCCCTGGGCAGTTGAGAGTCCATTATCATGACAACTTGACCAACAGTTAAGTCAGCTCCAGATGTGAGCCACTTCTGTCGCTGCTGAAGATTTGGGAGATACTGCCGTATGAACTGGCTCCAGAAGTGGTCAGCAATGATCTGACTTTGTTTCCATCTTCGGCTGCCGATGAAACCAGGTGCCCCATATCCAACTTGAGGGAGAGAGGAATCTTGCTGCCCCATCAACAGGAGATTTGGAGTAATCGGGTCAGGATCAGCGATGTCTGATGATACGTAAGCAAGAGGCTTAGCATTTAACATGCCCTCCATTTCAATAAGTGCAGTAATGAGGACTTCCTCTGTTACAACCTGTTCCTTCAGGATAACCTGGAGCACACTTTTTACTGACCTTATCTCCCTTTCCCAAGCACCTCCAAAATGAGGAGCGTGAGGGGGGTTGCAATGGAAGGTGATCTTGGATTTTGGTAGCTGCTCCTGAAGGACTGAGTTCATTGCTGAGAAGGCACTGCATAACTCCCGGGCTCCACCTCAGACGTTGGTGCCCTGATCTGACCAGACCTCAAACGGTGTTCCTCAGCGAGAGATGAATCTACGCAGAGACATGAGAAAAGACTCGGAATCCAGACTGGGTAGTAGATCCAAATGGATGGCAACCAAACATTTAAAGATGATGCCCCAGCGTTTTTCATGCCTCCGACCAATTTTTATGGTAAAGGGCCCAAAGCAGTCCACTCCAGTTGACCAGAAGGGGGGCTTGTGTATTCTGAGTCTTGCTGTTGGCAAATCAGCCATTTTGGTGAAGGTAGGTCTGCCACGCCATTTTTGGCATTCCACACACTGTCGCTGATGTTTTCGTATCACCTGCCGGCCTCTGATGATCCAATAGCTGTGGCGTATCTCGGCAAAGACACGGTCTAGACCAGGATGCATAAGCTTTGTGTCATAATGTTGGATGAGAAGCCGAGTGACAGGGTGTTCTGGAGCCAAAAGAATGAGATGAAGTGTTTCAGAATCCAAGCCTTCTGCTTGTCGCAGTCGCCCCCCCACTCTTATCAGCCCAGTGACAGGATCATGTTCAGGTGAGAGTGCACTGATGCGACTGCTGTTCCGTACAGCTTGTCCCTTTGTCAATGCCTCAAACTCGTCCCGAAAGCTCTCCAGCGGTGCAGTCTTAATAATGTCCATCTCTGACTTGACCCACTCAGCAGCAGTCATAGGAGGGGGAGCTGCCCCATGAAGAACCTGATGTGTAGCTTTCACCAGCTCATCCCATGATGCGAAAGTGCTTGGATCAGGGGTAACAGGTGTAGCTACTGCGACATAACTACAGAACACTCCTTTGCTCAACTCCTCCGTGGCGATTTTTACATGGCATGTGGGTCGTGTCGGCCACGTTTCTGATGGCCTTTGCAGGAACTTTGGACCCTGAGCCCAGCGACTTGTGAGAGTTAAAGAACAGAGTGGCTTTCCTCTTGATATATCATCAGCAGGATTTTCAGCTGAGGAAAAATATTGCCACTTCAAGGATCTAGTAAGCTCTTGGATCTCTGCAATTCTGGTTCCAACAAACACCTTATAACGACAGGACTCAGATTCCAACCAAGTCAACACTGTTGTGGAATCAGTCCAAAAGATGGTGTCCTGCAGCGGCAGTTTCAGTTCTGTGTGCAAAGTCTTGGCGAGTTGTGCTCCAGTAAGAGCTGCACTGAGCTCCAGTCGAGGCATGGACAACTGTTTTCGAGGAGCAACTCTTGATCTTGCCATTAGGAATGAAGTGTAGATATGTTCATGACCATCCGTGATTCTTAAGTATGTGACAGATCCACAAGCTCTCTCTGAGGCGTCACATAACACATGTACTTGAAAGGACAGCTCTGTCTCATCGATACCTGATGGTATGTAGCACCTTGGCAAAGCAATATCTTGTAGGTGAGGAAGCTCTCGTTCCCACTCAACCCATGCAGCAAGTAGATCCCCAGTAAGTGGATCATCCCATCCGTTCTTCTTCTGCCACATTGTTTGCACTAGAGTCTTTGCTCTGGTAGTATAGGGAGCAATATAACCCAATGGGTCATATTGACTTGCCAAAACTCTGTACACATTGCGCAGCGTTGGTTCGGTGTATGAAACAGGGCGGTGCTTGTAACCTAGAGTATCCATTGTGCAATGCCAACGAAGGCCAAGTGTTGACTCTTGTGCGTCAACTTGGTCAAAGGTCAACCACATCTCACAGTTGTCTGATCTTGCACTAGCAGGGAGATGAGACACCACTTCATGAACATTACAAGCCCACTGTCTTATTTCAAATCCTCCAGCACCCAAAACCTCCCTCATTTTGTCAATAAGCTGCTTCACTTGTTGGGGAGAATGGAGTGATTGGAGGAAATTGTTCACATAAAATGCAGAGTGAACAGACTCGTACACATCTTCATTACCTTTGCGATGATCTTGCACATGTCGCTGCAAGGCGTAATTAGCACAGCAGGGATTGCAGGTTGTCCCGAACGGTTGCACATGCCACTCATAGACATCAGGTGGGCGCTCACATTCCACATTCCCCCAAAGGAAGCGAAGCAAAGGTCTGTCTTCAGGTAAAAGGCGCACCTGATGGAACATGGCCTTAATGTCCCCACTGATGGCCACCGCCTCCTGTCGGAATCTGAGTAACACACCTAACAAAGTTGGGCTCAGTGTCGGGCCTGGTAACAGGAGAGGATTTAATGCCACCTTCTGATGCTCAAAGGAGCAGTTGAAGACCAGACGGACTTTGTTGTTATGATGGACAACATGATGTGGAATATACCATGCTTCACCAGATGTGCTCACCTCTCCTGGAGTAAGTTTCACGACGTAACCAGACTTTTCCAATTTATGGATCTCTTGGTTATGAGTCTCCGCTTTACCCGGATCCTTCTTTAATCTTCGCTCACAGGCTCTTAGAAGAGCCATGACTGCATCTTGTGAGGCCTGCAAGTGTGGAAACTGTTTACGTCGCAGTAGGGGAGTGGCATATCGCTCCACTCCATCTAATGGCACACACAAAGTTTTTGATTCAAGCATGTCTAATGCTTGTTGGTCCTCTTTAGAGCGTGTGACTTCACTCTCACTCTTGAAAGGAAGGACATCCAGCTGCCACAGTCTTTCCACATTCTTGTGGAGCTCTGTATTTGGGGCAAGAAAGGCTGAATGTAGACACACACTCTCCTCTGCCTGTTGGGGCAGACAGCTGGCAGGTCCTAGTAGTGCCCACCCAAGTTCAGTGTGAACAGCTATTGGTCCTCTCTCGGGTCCACGGAGCACTGGCCCAACAGGCGTAATCAGATGTGGATTATCTGACCCAATCAGTATCATAGGCTTCACCTTACTGAACACTCTGAGTGGCAGTGTCCGCAGATGACTGTATCTCTTCTTGAGATCTTGAGCTGGACATGACTGTTCTGCTAGCGCTAACTGCTCTGCAGTGAAAGCATTCAAAATGTGATGCCTCATCTTTGGCTTGACTTTGGAGGATGCACTTCCTCCATGTAACTGAAGCACATCTTGCCTGATAGTTCGCAGTGCTGGCACTTCCTCTGTCTTAGCAAGACCAAGAAACCTAACTGCTGCAAGGAGGATGACAGTTCTCTCTGACCCATCGTCAAGCACAGCAAAAGTGTCCATTGTTCTTTTTCCATTGTGGAGTTGAACTCTCACCACCTTTAACATCACTTTGCTCGAGTGTCCAAGATGATCAAGATAGATAGCATTTGTTGCTGTACTCACTGTGAGGATGCTGGGGTTCTGCTCTCTTGCCTTTGCCAGATCGTGTAGTGCAAGAAGATGTTGCTCACCACAAGTGTTGCAGGGTTTCTTCGAGGTGCAGTTCTCAGCAGAGTGATTTCGTCCGTATCTCCAGCATTTATTATTTTCTCTGATCCAACTTATGATGGCGTTGATATCCTTTTTGGCAAATGCGTCACAGCCGCCAAGGAAATGCTCAGTTGATTCACAGAAAGGGCAGTAAGGTTTAAATCTCTCCCTTTTCTTTGGTGTCACAGCTGATTTAGGCACTGACTTGACTTCTGAGTTGGGACCATAATAAATGGAAGCAGACTTATTGTTGGATTTGTTGTCTGTGGGCCGCCAACTCTTTTTGCTCAGAGCATGGTTTTCCTGGTAAGGACAACTCAGTGGCCCGTCTGGACAACTGTATTGCTTGTGATTTGCGCTCTAACCACTCAGCCAGGTCTAGGAGAGTGTAGGTTTGGTTTGTTCCTGCCTGGATGATACCATGGTTGAGGCAAAACTCTGCAAAACTATCTCTGTAGTTTGGAGGAAGTTTAGTGAGGAGCCTGTCAACATGTGATCCGCAGTGAAGCTTACTCTCAGCCACTCCCTCCATAGTGGTGAGCATCCCCACCAGACTGGCAACTGACAAAGAGAACTCTTCAAAGGCTTGGGTGTCACCTAATCTAACTGGTGGAGAATGGATAATGGCACTTATTTCACTCTCCACCAACTGTCTTGGCTGCCCATATCTTTGCTCGAGGGCTCTCATAGCACTGGTGCAGGGAGTCCGATCATGGATGTATCGTTTTGCAACTTGGAATGCACTCGGGAACTTCAAATGGTCCAACAAGATCTGATATTTATAATCTTCTGATAAATGTTTATGTGGCCCAAGAATGCTATTCAAGCCTTTTTTGAGCAGGGAAAAGTCACTCACCTTTCCGGAGCTGAAGACAATGAGCTTGGGTTTAGATATGCCATATGAAGCAGCAATCATCATCTCCATCATGTTTGAATCTGAACCTGGGAGTTTAGCTGTTGATGAGTGGCCAGGCGACGGGCATTGAACAGTTGGGGTGGCTGGTATGGATGGAGGTGGTGCTTGTTGAAAATGACCAGAGTGATACGGCATAAACTTTGGGGGTAGTGGTTGAGGCTTTTCTGGCACTGGGTGAACTAATGGGACCCATGGTTGAAACCCAGGAACTGAAACAGCCTGAGTGTTGTGGGTTTGTGGCAGAACCATCTCCTGCTGAGCAACCACAGGTGAGTATTGCTGAGGTAAGACCTGCGGGATAGGTTGGAACACTGCCTCGACTTCCGGGAGAGCCACACTGACATGCGAAGGAAGAGCAGCGTTATCAGGTTGCACTGGTCTCAGAAGGGGTTCCTTTTGTGAAGCATCAACCTTTGGGGCAGATCTTGGTCTGTTTCTGTTAGGCGATGATGATGGTGGCCAGGGATGAACAACGTTTACATCGGAGACCAAGGTAGGAGGAGCTGAGGTCCGCCGCTCCTCCTCAGGTCTGCTGGCCCTTTGCTGAGTCCGCTTCATTTGAATGAGTTCAGGATCAAGCATATCAACAGGTGAACGAACAGTAACTTCCCTTTGTTGGAAATTACGATGTATAGGAGGGGTTAGCTGTTCAAGTTGCTGCACGCGTTTATTAAGTTCACTGGACTCAGCAACAGATAGCTGAAGGCCTCTCATCTAGTGCAGTATGCTCATCATACAATCCTACTCCTTCGTCATCTAATCTCTTCAATTTCCTGCTTCCTCATATATCTGGAACTCAAAGATTCTGGAGGAACATCCTCATGCATGGTAGATGGTGGCCGATCTCGAAATAAAGGATATGATAATTCATAGTCCTCCAGATGTCCTGGGATTCTACGGATCCGACGTGGATGGGGACTTATTGGATCATCATAATCTCTGGATGCAGCCATGGAAATAGATGCAGCACATCCGGCTCGAAGGACCACTTTGAAGAGGATTATTTTGCGTCTGGTAATTTAGGATTGTGCTGTTGCAAGGTCCTCTGTCAGAGGGAGACTCACATCCAGAGAGGTTGGAAAGAACTGCCTTTAATCGGCGAAAACATCGGTTTACAGAGACTGGATTTGAATGTGGGTGTGGTTAAAGAAAGGATAAAGAAACACAATAAACATAAATTGAAACTAATATATATCCCACAGATATATAAAACTCACAAATGTAAAGATAATAAACAAAATAGGTCATTCAAGTGAATCACATTAATGCATTACACAAACTAGGATGCTCCATCAACTCGCCACTAGAGGGCGCTCCAAACCAAAACGAGTTTCATTAGCGACTATTTAAACTCTACAAATCGTTGGTAGAAACTTGAACCAACATGTGCCAAAAACATCATAATATAACTGAATCACCTCATAAACTAAGGATAAATTATTCATAACTCACATTTATATGACGCACACCAGTCTCAACAACCCATGTAGTATAGTTAAGTGAAGTATCGCGAGATAGAAAGAGAGCGAGAGAGAAGACGAAGGGGGGAAACGAGCAGGATGTGCTGAACTGGACGTGTGTTTAATAAATGAAGATATTCCAAGTTAATGGATTGTTTATTGGATCAAAACGCACAACATTATAACCCATATTCACTGCATGGCTTCGCGAGCTACATAGAGAATGAGTTGGAACTGTATCCCTCCGCGCTCATCACATGACCGCTAGGAATTCGGGGTAATGTAGTCCAACAGAATAACAGGGACTTTTCTACGAGATTTCTATTTATTTTCTAATAGATCTTTATTAAAGACCAAACTAAATAAACGTATTAAAGTTCATTATCAATGATTATACTGATAATCTCTTTTTTGGTGTTTGTTTTGATGTCGGAACACATCCACAACTAAAGCAGACTTTTGGGTTATCTAATATGGATGTGAGAACAAAAAAATATTGAAAGTTCCAAAATCCTGATACCTTGTTTTCTGTAGTTCAAACTGCATTCATTTTTGAACTCACTTTTCTCTTCATTTGCTCTGGCAAAGATCCAACACTGCTACATGTGTCTTTTTAAATGGCATTCAGCATGTGAAACAAATCTTTGACTCTTGAGAAGACATTTTGTGTTTGGGTTTGTTCTAGCTACATTCAGAAGGTCATGGGTTTGAACCCCGCTCAGGGATAATCCACATTAAAAATATATTTTTTTTACTTTCAGATTTTATTTTCACCTCAAAACTGTTCAATGCTGATGAAAAAAATATTTTTAACACAGACAAGTACAATAAACGACAAACTGGTGACATGTGTCCAGATGCTGGAGGATGAAGTCAAGGCCCAGATTGATGGCGTCATCTATAGACCTGTTAGCTCTGGAGGCGAACTGCAGGGGATCCAGAAGAGGGTCTGTCATGGCTTTGAGGTGTGAAAGCACGAGGACTTCATGACCACAGAGGTCAGGGCGACGGGTCGGAAGTCATTCAGTCCTGAGGACCCCGGCTTCTTGGGGACAGGGATGATGGTTGAAGACTTGAAGCAGGCTGCCACGTGACAGGTCTCCACTGAGGTGTTAAAAATGTCTGTGAAGACTGGAGACAGCTGATCAGCACAGTGCTTCAAAGTAGATGGGGAGACAAAATCTGGTCCGGCTACTTTCCGGGGATTCTGCCTCTTGAGGAGTTTGTCTTTCAAAGCTGCAGTAAAACTCGTTAAGGGCATTGGCAAGGCGTTGGTCATTGATGGAGTGGAGGGCTTTAGGCCTGTAGTTAGTGATCTGCCTGAGCCCCCTCTAGACAGTTGCAGAGTCGTTGGCTGAGAACTGGTGTTGTAGCTTCTCAGAATACAATCGTTTAGCCTCTCTCACCGCTCTGCTAAACTTGTCTTTTGCCTCTCTGAATCTATCTTTATCTCCACTCCTGAATAGGGTTGGGCACCGAAGTTCGGTTCCAAGTAGGAACCGTTATGATTTGCGCGGTTCTACCGAAACCGAAAGATG
>NC_050531.1:23918249-23930636 GCF_002922805.2 Oryzias melastigma | reverse complement strand
TTTCCACCTGGTCTCCTGGACACACAGTATGTCTACCTTTCTCCTCTGCATCATGTCCACTAACTCTTTACCCTTTCCTGTCATAGTTTCAACATTCCCAACTCTAGTCTCAACTCTCAGTCCAACACTAGTGACTTTCCTCTTCTCTCTCCCTACGAACCCGCCTTCCACCTATCATTCTTCCACCAACAGTAGTCCAATTTCCACCGGCACCCTGTCGGTGAACAGCCGTGGCAGTCATCATGTTGATGGCAGTTTGAAACATTCAGAGCAGCACCTCAGACGAAGGATGAATCCAGAAGAAAACTACCTTCTTCACCTCCTCTCTACTTTCTGTTGCTGCATAAAAAGTCAAAGGCAATGAACAGCACCCCTGTTCATTGTTACTGTTCCCAAAGTACAAAATGGACCGAAAATTTCATTCATTGTTGAAAAAGTGTCAAATTAAAATGAACCGAGTCCAGGTGACTGATGATTTTTTTTTTTTTACCTGCTGCAACATTACACTGGGAATATTTTTGTTCTTTAACCTCAACAATTGGGAACTTTTAGATAGTTTCTCCAATCTCCTCCTAGGATGATGAAGCAAATTTATGGAGGCTTATGACAGCTGGCTTTGAGGAGAACAAGTGTAAAGATGTGAAGATGTGCTGCTCACTGACCGTGGCAGAAGCTTCACCTGCTAAAAGATTTAGTGGAGTCTGAGCTGGAACCACATCCACTTCAGTTCTGATTCCTGCCCCCTTGTGGACAGAAACCTCATATGTTTTATGGTGGAAAAACCCAAAACAGAGATATGAAAATATTTCTGAGCGCACGTTTGCCAGTTTAAAGACAGTTGAAACACAACATTGAAAATTGTACAACTGTATGTGTGCAATGGTTTATTGGTCCTGTCTTCTACAAATAGTTTAAGGGGAAAATAAAGATGTGGAAGTTCTACAACTTGCAAGAAAAAAAAAAAAACCTTTGTCCACTGACTGATTGTGAACCTTCACAAGGCAACACATTTCCGTTTGTTCTATCAAGAAGTTCCTTCAAAAAACATAAGGTTGAGTGTCTTTGGATCGTTTCAGCTGCAGCACCGCCTGACTTCAAGTGTGTTCTGCAGGAAATCGAGAGGATTCTCTCAAATGTTTCACGCTTTTGCAGGTTACGCTACATGTAGAGTTTTGCAGAGCTCTGTCACTGCTTTTTCATTGAGATGCTCTGATTATTTGATCCAAATTTTCTTGAAAGTTCTTTTGATTTTGTTATTTGGTCTTATCTGTCTTAAATCATCGTCTGAATGTGAATGCCTAGATCATTTTTGGCTGAGAAAAGAGAAAGACAAATGGTTGGAAGGATGAGGAGAGCCAGAGGAGGACAGAGATGGCTCGTATGAGTTATTTACTCAGTTACATTTTCTGAAGTAACTTGGGAGAAACTGAACTTTTCAGAGTAGTTTTTATGCTCCATACATTTCCTTTATTCAAATACATAAACATAGTATATGTCGTCATTCTAAATAGACTTGTGAAAAAAATGGAATGTCATTAAAATAATAAACAGTAATAATGCAACAACTCAATGCACGGTGGTGCAGTGGTTAGTGCTCCTGCCTCAGCAAGAAGGCGTTGGTTCAAGCCCCAGCTGGGGGATCTGAAACAGAATCAGGATCACGTGGGACCTTTCTGTTTGGAGTTTACATGTTCTCCTCGTGCATGTGTGGATTTTCTGTGGGGACTCGACTTCCTCCCTCCGTCCAAAAACATGCTTCATAGGTTGATTGGTGTCTCTAAATTGTCTTTAGGTGTGTGATTGTGACCCTGCAACAGACTGGCGACCTTTCCAGGGTATATCCGGCTTTCGCCCACTAGTGGCCATCACCCCGAAAGGGACAGAATGGTTTAGAAAATGGACAGACGGATGGATGAACGGATCCAAGTTAAAAAAAAATATATAAAAACAAACTTTGACTACTGTCAATATCTTGAGCAAATTGATGATTTGAAACTGAAAGAAGTTGGAACGTGATAGGAGGTTAAAATTCATATTTAATCAAATTAATTAATAGTAAATTAATATGAAGTAAAATAAACAAAAAAGTTCCCCCTCTCTTAGGTTTTAATAGCTTCAACACATAGGGGCACAAGGCAATGATTTTAAAAGCACCTTGTCTTAGTACTTACACTTCAGGTCTATCGCCATGATGCACGTTTCACTCTCGTATGGATGAAGTTTTTGGGTGATCGGACGCTACTGTTGTAAAATAGAGATGTCCGTCTCACTCCACCAATTTTAACTGCACCACTTTAGTATCAAACACATGCACACTGAGGTGGGTGATCACGTTGGACCCTTCTCCCACCGTGGGGTGAGCCGGCAGCTGGTGCAAGAGCGGGGGGGATTCTGTGCTCCTGATCTGGCAACTCCCTTCACTTACCGTGGGGGAGTCCATAACATCTGAGCTAGGTGCCTCCGGATTTGTGGGCAGGGTTCCCTACATCTGAGCACCGGGCTACCCCAAAAAGTTACCCATCGATGCTCTTAGCAACTGGAACTTCGTCTTGACTATGGACTTCATCATCACTCGTCCCTCAGCTCCATCTGAATGAACTCTTTTAGATACCTAGTTGTAGAAGCTAATCTTTCTTTAACTGTTCTGGTATCTCCTGTCCGTCCTGGGATAGGATCTCTCCTTCATGTGGGAATCCCTAATGTTTCTTCTTTTTTCCTGACTCAGGTTTTTTAGGAGTTTTTCCTTACCGGGAGGGAGGGTCTAAGGGCAGGGGTAACCAGTTTATGTAGTCTGTTTAGTTTTTAGCAATCGTTCATATTTTATGACTAATTTTCTGCATCTGTAAAATTACCTGCATGAAGCCCAATGAGGCAACTTTCCTTTGTGATTTTGGGCTTTATAAATAAACTTGAATTGAATTGGAACTGGGTCCACAGGCTCATCATCCCTGGACCCTGTCGGGGGTCCTCACTGGTGTGTGACAGCATGACTGTGTTCTGCCGGGTGGTTGGTATTGGCTGTCTCCCCCTGTTGGCCTTTAGTGCGGCTCACAGGGTTCAGTGTGGGCTGGTCGTGGGGGCTCTGTAGAGTTCATGTCTGTAAATCTCATTGATGACATCAGGCCTCACCAGCCGTGAACCTCACCACACCTCACCGGTTTTATTCATCTCATTTTTTTGCACATGCAATCCCATCTATTCATATCTGTGTTCACAGAGAAATAGCAGTCAAAGTGATTTGTGACATAACTATGACATTGTTTTATCAAACAGTTCAGCTTCAATTACAAAGACGTTCATACTAACACACTAAAGGAGGAACAAACAATCCTGGTTGTGAAAGCAAAATGTGTCCATACCAAGAGACACTCAGCTGTGATCTGTTCATTTGTTGGTGTTGAGATGGAATTCCCTGTCATAAACCGTCTCCCTAGGGTTCTATTTTACTCAAAGTACAAGAGTTCAAATGAACCATTTATTTAGAGATGGAGAACCATGCAGACCATTTTCTCTGTAGCCCTGCCGCATGGTCGCCTCCCACAGCCTGGCTGCATGGTCTGATTCAAACCCCCCTTGTCCCGAGGTCTTGCAGGCCTGCAGGAGATATCACCAGGAAAAAAACAACAGATCATTGAATGTTTTCATACCAGATGCCCTCTTAACCAATATGATTGATCCCAGGCGCCCCTTCCCCCACTCACGGTTCACTACCAAATGCATTCTTCAGAACAAACTTCTAAGAAATCCATAACACATCAGTGGAAATCAAAAAAGCAACTTCAACCTTTAATTAACAAAAACAAGTAAATCTAAAAAAAGCGATTAAACAACATATTCAATATAAATAAAAATTACATCTGTTTGAACAAATTTGATTACAAAACATATGAAAAGCTCTTGTGAAAATATATGAAGTTTTAATGAAAATGAAAGAGAGGACAGGCAAACGTTTAGCTCACAGCAAATCTCTAACCATGATTCGTTAATTGTTTTTGAAACAAGATGATGCAAGTTTCCCTTTCCCCTTGATATCCAATAAAGCAGATAAATCATCAGTCAAGCAAACGGCTGGTCTCAGGTGTTTTGTCCCTCCTCCCTCGCCATATAAGCGCACCTGTGACAGGCACGAGGCCAGACTCCGCCATGCCTTCTCCGATCCCCCCCACCCGCTTGTTGCCCAAAGGCCTGTTTCCCAGCGCGGCGGGCGGTGCCTGCAGCAGCCCACTGGGCCCCCGCACGGCGCGTGGCGGAGCCGCCCCCCGGTGCTGCTCCTCGTTCATCCTTTGGGAGCAGCTGCGCCCCGTGGAGGCGGTGGGTTCGGGCGGCTTCGGCTCCGTGTTCAGGGCGGAGTACCTCGGGAAGACCGTGGCTCTGAAGAGGGTGAAGAAGAGCAGTAAGAACCGGCTGGCTTCCCGCCAGAGCTTCTGGGCGGAGCTGAACGTCGCTCACCTGCACCACAACAACATAGTGCGCGTGATCGCGGCGAGCACGTCCGCGCCGGGAGGCTCTGAGGCCGACAGCAGCATCGGGACCATCCTGATGGAGTTCGTGGGGAACCGGAACCTCCAGCAGATCATCTACGGGACGTCGGAGCCGCTGCGGGAGGAGCGCTGCCTCCGGTACTCTGCAGACATCGCGCGCGGGCTCCGGTACCTGCACGCGCACAGCCTCGTGCACCTGGACATAAAGCCCGCCAACGTCCTCGTGAGCAGCGAGGAAGTCTGTAAAATAGCAGATTTCGGCTGTTCCGTGAAACTGGACCGCGCGCGGGAAACCTGCGCGGACCACCCGCACGTCAGCCTCGTGGGTGGCACGTACACGCACCGAGCCCCGGAGCTGCTGAAGGGCGAGGCCGTGTCTCCCAAGGCGGACATCTTCTCCTTCGGAATCACGCTGTGGCAGCTGCTGACCCGGGAGCCGCCCTACGCGGGCGAGCGCCAGCGCGTGCTCTACGCCATCGTGGCGCAGGACCTGCGGCCCTCGCTGCGGGACAGCGCCGTGTTCGGCTCGGAGCTGGGGGGGCGGCTCCGGGCACTGCTGGGCGCGTGCTGGAGCGCAGACGCTCTCCGCAGACCCAGTGCGTCTGAGCTGCTGGAGCTGCTGCAGCAGCTGCTGTAACCCGGATGGATTCTGGAGCTCTTTTTACTCACATGTTCTGATTACTTTTCATTAAAATGTTTCTAATGCTGAATGTCGTGGCTGATTTGTTCTGAGATTAGTTGAACTAGAGATCGACCGATACGTTCTTTTCAAGGCCGATATTTTTGTAGCTCCGGGTGTCCGATAGCCGATATTCTTTTTAAGAAAAAAATAAAATAAAACGGGTAACGTTGTCATCTGCTCACCTGATGCTATTTTACAGTGTTTGGGAAGCCTTGATTTTTTTTAAATCAAACCAATCAAGACAAGTCCTGCACATCCAATATTTTGTTTTTCCAATTCCACTATAGCTGTTTTAATATTCAAACAAACTTAGTTATTTATTGATAAACAATTGTCTCAGCAATATGAATCTGCAGGCTTGGAGGAGCAACCGCTTTGCTGCTGGGTGCCGTTAATCTTTTATTTTTTTTCCCCCTTCAATAAATGTTACTAATGATGAAAATAGGGTTTGTTTCATGCACCATTTATAAATTATGAATGATTATTTCATGTCTTTCTTACCGATGAATTATGCATTTATTTTGAACCCTTTTTTGGCGTCTGGGCTTTTCAGGAGATATAATCCAGAACATGTAGAGCAGGGGTCTCAAACTCCCGGCCCCGTCTTCATATGAAAGATTAATGTTAGTGCGGCCCTCAAGACAGATATGAATGACGCTTGTTGTGTGCAGAGCTGAACGAACCAATCACGGTGAGGTATATGGCTCTGGAGGGCGGGACATCGGCGGGCTGTCCAGTACCTCCTCATTCATTCCAACCCGGTCGCAGTAAAATGCGTACATATGCCACGACTTTGCACTCTGAAATACCGTGTATAATATACGCCAAACACGCTTTTTGCGTGCATATGATACGCAATGGTAGAGGATAGGTTGCGCCGGTGTACAATATACACGACTTTTTAGGTTTCGTTTTGATCACGTGATCAGAAATCCTCCGGCTCTTTTCTAAATGATGTCGTTCCTGGTTAAGGTTAGGATTACGGTTATGGTTAGGGTTAGAAAAGCAAATTGTTCGTTTGTGGGGCTGTCTGTGATGCTCACGCCTCCACCAGGGGACGTGTCAAACGTGGAAAACAGACTTTATCATGTTTAGGACCGCGCGTATTATATGCACGCAAAAACCGGTTTTGGCGTATATTATACACGGTATTTCCCAAATCGTGGAATTTGTACGCATTTTACTGAGACTGGGCTCTTCATTCATTCATTCCTCCAGTCAGTCAGTATGTGGTTTCTTCAGTCGTCTGTATCTGCTGTATGCTCATTATTATTTTATTTATTACTGATTGATTTATATTTTTATTCAATTTTTAATTAATGTATTGATTTAATTCATTATTTCGTGTTAAAGTAAAGATATTTGAGAACATTGGAATGTTTTACCAGAGCTTTTCTTGTGGAAATCCTGATGCGGCCCAGCCTCACCCAGACTCTGCCTCCAGCTGAATTGAGTTTGAGACCCCTGCTGTAGAGGCTTGAAACATTTGTCTGAAGAATCCAAACTGATTTCTCTTCATTATTTTACATGACTGCTGAGAGAGTTGATTCTGGTATTTTCTAAGCCCCTGAAACTTATCAAACATTGAGAATATTGAGATCTGAAGAGCCTGGAATGACGGTTGTAGGAGCTAAAAGGTCTAGAAACTAACAAACTCATTCTAGCACTTCGAGCTACTGCGATGTGGGACGCCAGGTAGACTTGGCTAATCGGGCTGTCGTTTTCCTGTGCAACAGAAAAGAAATAAGTCTGTCACTCCAATATCCTTTGCAATTAATCTGTTCTTTATTCTTTATGTAACCCAGGTAGTGTTCCCCACCCTGAGATTCATAAATTAACATTAACAAATATTCTTAACTTTTCCTTCTGGCTGATGCACACCTGTCTGACATCAGCCAATCACACTCACTTTACGACAGACCACAAAATGACAGCAAGATAACAGATGACAAAAGCAACATCCACAGGATGTATTTCTCAATAGGGCTCCTACAACAGTTCAGAATTGCTACTTTGGCGCTTAAAGACTTAATATAAATTTGCCTTTACATTTTGTCTTATTTTGTTGCGCAAATTTAACACCATGACAAACACGTATTTCACAAAATAAAAATAAAACAAAGTATACCAAACAAACAAACCAACAAAGTAAAAACCCTAACATCTGGAAAATCAAACAGGATTGGCTGAGGTGGCTTGAATAACTTTTTTTTTGTTATTGTTGACCTTTCAGTTTATCCCATTAGGGGTTGCCATAGCGAAACAGCTTTCACTGCTTCGCACTGGTGTCTGGCAGAGAGTTTTTACGCCGGATGCCCTTCCTGACACACCCCTTATTTGCAAGGCACAGGGGAACCAGTCAGGCAGTGGCAGGAGTGTCAAGGGTCTCGCCCAAGGACCCGAACTGGAATAAGCTCAATGCACGCCCCGGAGATTAAACCCAGGTTTACTGAATGGCAGCCCTACACACAGCCCACTGAGCCGCAGCCGCTGGAATAACTTTTATTAGGCGTTACATTAACTTAAGCAAACAACGCTGGTAATACTTGTAACCACCTAACAGCTGTTTTCTGTACAATAAATCACAGTGGTAAATAGGAAAGGAAAAATATTTTAGAACAATTTTTCTAATTAAACATTATAAGATTAAAAAAATACATACTTTCTGGTTGGGGAGTATCTCCACTTTGTTCAATTCTATACCAATCCTGTCAAATTCCTCTACTGCACTAAAATACATATTTTGCTCTTAGAAATGTATTGCAACATTTTCCATTGATAGTTTTAAGTTAGAGTGTCTTTGATGATGAATTTGAACCTTTAATAATCGTGTTGGTTGGAATCCTTTGTAGAACAACATGGGGATTGTTCATTGCTGCAGCATTCAGCTGTTTCATCTCTGGAAGATATTTCCTCTTTTGAATTGTTGCTTCCATCTTGAAAAAAAACATACAGAATTTAAATGTACAATTGTAGACCTACAGTTTAAAGAGTAATTTACTTCTGAACAAAACAACATAGAAGCTTAATATAATTATAAGTAGTCATACTATTGAGCAATAGCAATGAATCAAGTTTGTATATTACACTACAAAAATAATAAAATATGTATCATATATTGTGCTTTGCTCAGTTTGTTTTCCCCTGTTTTTTTATACATGTAAACCATATTTGTGTCATAATGAGGCAATATTAATGCATTACACAATAGAAAAGGATTAAACACAAAAACATGGAAAGATATCAGGGTTAAGTGGGTGGATCCCAAAAACAGACTGATCAGAACTGGCAAATATTCTTTTATTCAATAAAGAAGTGCAGTAGGCCAGGGCTCCTAGGTCCACCGGGAGGGGGAAGGGGTCAGGCACACTAGGGCAGAGGAGCAGAGTTATTATTCAGTTCCAAAGGAGCTTCCAAAAGACTCTTATTGGCACTCACTCTGTTGTGGAGAAGGTGAAGCACAGAATTCCACTTGTGTGCTTGAGGGCAACCAGGAAGGGAGGAGGAGAGAGAGAGAGAGAGACCCCAGGGTAACAGCACCAGATCCAGGAAATAAATCCAAGTCTGTCCTGACAAAGTTCATGCAGGCAAAACAGGGCACAGAAGACAGCAGCTTTGGCAGGCTGGAGTCCCATGAAGGCAGGAGATCTTCTGGCACAGCTCAGCAGGGCAGCTCCTGCTATAAAGGCAGCCACACAGGTGATTTCAATAAGGCAGATTACCTGTGAGGCTGAGGCATGGCCATGACAGAAAGATACAAAATGTATGCTGTCAAAAGCAAAATTATTTATTGCTAATAAACCATCGTGAATTTTAGATTTGCACAAAGAACATTAATTTGCAGAAAAGCTGAACTAAGCTAAGATACTGGACATATAGACATCGATGTTTTTGTTTCTGTAAAAAATGGAAATGTGTTATTAATTTACTTTTTATATTTTAAGATTCATGTGATATATGATGTTGTTCTTGTCTTTGCAGCACTTCAATATTTCTTTACTCTTACTACTTACGTGTGCGATGTGCCTTATAAGGTCTGCAGAAAATAACAGAACAAATTCCACCCTGTAAGGGGCGCTGTCTCAAAAAGCCTAAGTCCTGAGAATGGGGTCCTGAGACCGTTGTTGGGTCTCAGGGCCCGCAGATTCACCCTTCTCATTGCCCCTGAATTCACCACAGAGTTCAGTGGTGAGAGTGAAGACCGTGTCAGAGATGTGAGAGCAATTTGGGAAGGTAGGATCATTCTTTTTCTTCAGTTTAAATCAAACATTCAGAGTAAGTCTATCTGGTACACACATGCAAATGGGCACAAGGACTAGCAGCTGCTAAACATCGGCCGCGTGTGGTCATCAGGCTAGCAAAACAGCCTGCTGCTCGTACCAGTCACACACGCTTCATCTCACAATGTTGTTTTTGACGCTTGGATTCTCTCAACACAGAAAGAGTTAAAGATATATAACATTTAAGCCATTATTGTCCTGTTTTTTTGCTTTACTGCTGCATAGCCTTTCATGTGTCTCTCAGTATTTTGCTTTCCTGTACGGTGGCCGCCATGGCTCACATAAATGCAGAAGACACAACATGACGACAAAAGCCAAAGCACATTGGAGTATTGGTCAAAATGAAGAGTTTTCTTTGCCCCAGAACAAAAGACTGAACTGCAGCAACAGCATATTTTATAATGCACAGTGAAGAATAACATATACACTAACATGTTTGTGTGAACCTTGGACTCACTCCTCCCTTTCTTAAACCAGGCCTTCCCTTAAACTGAATAAAAAGAGGATGTCTTTACAGGAAGAACTCAGAGCCGCTCTGCAGAGTGGGCTGAGTTCTTCTCCTGTGAAAGGCCCTCCGCCAGAGAAATTGCACTTTGACTTCCATCC
This sequence comes from Oryzias melastigma, assembly GCF_002922805.2. Taxonomy (NCBI): domain Eukaryota; kingdom Metazoa; phylum Chordata; class Actinopteri; order Beloniformes; family Adrianichthyidae; genus Oryzias; species Oryzias melastigma. The sequence continues at coordinate 23,920,587 of NC_050531.1, read as the reverse complement.
CAATTAGTCTAGGGGTCATTTCAACTGAAAGTCCTTTGTCCTGAATTGATACTGGATATCATCATCCAAGCAGCAATGTGTCTACTTTTTCTGATTTCTTATTGTGATTTGTCTTTCTTACATTTCATATTGTTTTCTGAAAATTACTTTTGTTTTCCAAAATGTTTTTTTTTTTACATTTTGGATCCTGGAATTTTGTTTTCTAAAATGTAATTAACTTTTTTTTTTAATATATGTTTGTTTAACTTTTTTTGTTGTGGTGATCTTTTAAATGTTTTTGCATTCAATGATTAGTATGATTTGCACTTCAGGGCCACCATAAATCCACCAATCAGCACAATGAGAAGATACAGCCTATCTTTGTGAGGTCTGTAAGAGACTGTTCCAAGATGTACCACGCCTTGGTTTTCCTACCACACTTCAACATATCTGTCTTCTGATTTTGACAGTAAACACAGGTAAAAGTGTAATGTCTGGACAAGAATCTGGTATTAAACAGCATCAGGTGAATATGCGTTCCTTTTCATTTCCTTCTAGCCTTATGTAATTTTTCATACAAACAAAGTAGAAAATTTTAGAAACCTCTAAGCTTTTTCAGAGTAGAAATCCTGGACCTGCTCCTGCGACCAGTCCAGGGTGTACTCCACCATGGATGGAAGTTTTACTAACTTCCTTCAATACAAAAAGCTGAACTTTACCTACAAATCAACTTGACAATCAAGGTTAAAATTACTGCCCATTTCAAAATTCAGATTTAACAGACTGCTGATGTGGAGACAGCTGGAACATCAAGATCAAGTGTGGACGACTCAAAGAGGACTCTTAGACCAACACCATCATTCAGAGTCTGATACCACAAACCGAGACCTTAATAGCTTTGGTCAACAGAGTCAGATCAATCCAGTAGAATAAGGATGACATCATGTTTTACAATGGTCACCTGGAGGAAATGAAACAGAGCAGATTCTGTTCTCTGCAGAGATTAGTCAGATTCAAACACCTCTAACACCACAAATATAAGATAAGATAAGATAAGATAAAGATACTTTATTGATCCCTGCCAGGAAAATTTGCATGTTGCAGCAGCACTGTGTACAGACTCGTTAAAAAAACAGCAACCAGACAGACAAACAACAGTGAATATAAAAAATAAATAAATAAATAAATAAATAAATTAAAATTAAGAAAATTAAGGGAGCACCAAACTTTTAACAGCTTTCCAGACAGACATCCAGTGGGTTTATCTGCGGCACAAGGCTGATGAGTTATACAGTCCGATAGAACGAGGCAGGAAAGATCTCCTGTAGCGGTTGGAGTGGCAGCGTAGTTGCCTTAACCTCTTAGAAAAGACACTCCACTGTTCGTCAAGCGCAGGATGAAGAGGGTGCTGAGGATTATCCATGATGGATACGAGTTTTTTCACGGTCCTCCTCTCCATCACTGCTTCAAAAGTTTCCATTTTACATCCAGTTACAGAGCCAGCTTTTCTAATAAGTTTGTTCAGCTTCTTCGTGTCACTGGCAGCTATGCTAACCCCCCCAGCAGACCACAGCAAAGAATAACGTGCTGGCCACAACAGACTGGTAAAAAATTTCCAGCATCTTGATGCACACGTTGAAGGACCTCAGTTTCCTCAGGAAGTAGAGTCTGCTTCAGGCCTTCTTGTACACAGCTGTGCTGTTGGTCTCCCAGCTCAGTCTGTTGTCGACGATTACTCCCAGGTATTTGTATTCCTCCACCTCTGCCACATCCCTGCCTGAGATGCTGAGTGGCTGGAGAGATGGTTTTTGCTTTTGGAATATACACTCTAACAAACGAACACGCATCCATCACACAAGGAAGGTGGGACCTTCAACCTTCTGTCCCCTACCCCATCACCGGGGAAGTGGGGGGAGGCTCGGCCTGGTGGTCTAGTCTCTTGGGTGCCGGTCTCCTGGGCCCGGCGGTCTCCTCTCCACGCCGGGAGTGGGATCCCCGAGATTTAAGAACTAGAGCAGGGGATCAAACTACATCGGAGCCTGGGGGTGTCCAGGTCTTGGGGGTGCGGGTCAGTGTTAATTTTGACGAAGAATTTTAATTTAGTTTTAGTCATAGTCTTTTGACTAAAATAGGGTTTTAGTTTTAGTCGCAATTTAGTCATGTTGATTCTATTAATTTTAGTCACATTTTAGTCGACTTAATTACAGCAGATATTTAGTCGACAAAAATATAGAATAAAGATAAAGCATTTGAATTAAATTTACTAAGTATGATCATATGAATAACACGCAAAGATTTTACTAATTTGTAAAAAGGAAACATTTTACCTCACTTTGCTTTCCAAACTTGTAATTTCTGT
>NC_050531.1:23911593-23913454 GCF_002922805.2 Oryzias melastigma | reverse complement strand
TGAGTTTCCGCCACCATGTCCTGTCTCCTGCATTTGGGTCCTACACCTCCATCCCTGACAAAATCCCTGTTGTGACAGTAAAATCTGCCCAACACTAGAGGCTCTCAGCCCGTATCTGTTTGCTCAGCTGTTGGACAGGACAAGTTAAAAATAAATAAATTGGAGTGGTGATAACTTTATAAGTAAGTTACTGAAGAAAGATGTTTGACTTTTGTTCTCACTATGATGCAAAAGCTGCAAGAAGATTGTTTTCCTCTGTCGTCTTTTCTGTCTTCAATTTCTGCATAGCTGAGCAGGTGTGCATTAACTCCACAGATGACATCAGTTTCAATGGTGATAACTATGCACACTGGCACCATCTTTAGAAGAGTAAGGAATGGGGGTGCAAAATCATAAATAATTTTCCCTTAAGCCCCAACATGGAATCCACCTGGGTACATGTTTTTATTTGACCACAATATAGTAAATCATCATCATCGTTTGGACTGTACTAACAGGTGGGGCTTAAAAAGACAGTTGGGAAATTTCCTGCAGTCCGTGACGGCAGCACCGGGACACGGTGTGCTGTTCCACATCCTCGGCCGTCGGGAGTGCGTTTGGATCCGTCATTTCGCTGCAGCTCGGTGAGGGTTGTGTCTCGGTGATTCTGCGCTTCTGCCCGTCCTTGTAACGGAGCCGGTGTTTGCTGCTGCGAGGGCGTCTCCGTGCATCTCTGTCACTGCATCTCCCTGCAGACTGAAGACGCGCCAGCTGCGTTCACGTACGTACGCGCTTTCTTCTTTGGCACACCGACCGGCCTGGCAGGCTGTCCGCCGGTGCAGGTGCTTCCCTCTGGGCAGACTGCTGATCTGAGGATGCACAGGGCAGCTTAAAGTCCAATTTCACCCGCTGTAAAATTATTGTTCTTAAAAACACTCATGTAATCATGGGCTCACAGTGTCTGCATCAGATCCATTTGAAAACAAAAGTCTGATGAAGAGAGTTTTATTTAAGAACATGTGTGCTTTACCCTAAAATAAATAAATAAATAAAAAACAATAAAAAATCCCCTCCCCAAGTCTTGAGGTGCATTCACACCTGACGCCTCAAATTGGCTTCCTGGTCATGCTGGAGCAGCATGGACCTAGACCAAAGCAGAAAAGAGAGAACATCAGACCTCTGGGCATTCACATTTCTCCTGACGTTTCCTGAACATTGAACTCTCACACTGACTCTCCTCTCTAATGCAGTTGAGGTGGACTGGACTTTCCTCTCAGATTCTTGAAAACGTTTACAGAACCTCATCAAGAGTAGCCTATCTTGTGTCTCAGCCTGACCGGAAGCTGCACAGTCCAGAACACTGGTGGAACATTTAGCAGTTTGGGGCTTAGGTGAAAACTAATGCAGGGCCCTCTGCAGTGGTTGTATTAATCTTTTTTTTTTCTTTTTTAATCCTTACATGGGGTGAAATGTATGGAGTCTGGAAAGAGCCAAAATGAAATAAATATATACACCATTAAATAAATAAATAAATGTGTCATTAAATATTTAATAGTGGCAATAAATAAATAAATGTTGAAATCAATAAATAAATGTTGAAATAAATGTGGCATTAAAATATTAAAATGGAACATTTAAACATTTAATGACATATTTATTCATTTCATTGTCCCTTGTAGGTTAAAAGAGCCAAATTGAAATAAATAAACTTAATATGAAATACATAAATAAATGTGTCATTAATTATTTAAAAGTGGCATTAAATAAATACAAGTTTAAATAATTAAATAAATGTTGAAATAAATGTGGCATTAAAATATGAAAAGAGCTCATTTAAGTATTTCATGATATATTTATTTATTTCATTGTCCCTTGTAGGTTA
>NC_050531.1:23892361-23910170 GCF_002922805.2 Oryzias melastigma | reverse complement strand
ACACACTCTGTATTTTTAAGAGACTTTTACTGTGTACTATTTGAGTAATCCATGTTTGAAAACACAAACATTAAACTTTTACAACTTAGTTTATCGCCTTTTTTTTAAACAGAGATATGTTTGAATGACTGTAGCTAAAAATTTAGCCATAATCCATGATACTAATTACTGTACTTCCCTTCAGGACTATATTGGCTACACACCCTGTGTGTTTCAGACACTTTTACTGTGGAATATTTGAATAATCCAACTGTGAAAACACAAATATTGAACTTTTCAAAAGGGTTTCTCGCTTATTTTTAGACAGAGATACCATGTTTGAATGACTGTAGCTAAAAATTTAGCCATAATCCATGATACTAATTATTGTACTTCCCTTCAGGACTATATTGGCTACACACCCTGTGTGTTTCAGACACTTTTACTGTGGAATATTTAAATAATCTCTTTTAAAAAACACAAATTTTGAACTTTTCAAAATTGTTTCATCTTGAGGGGTGCTACAAAATTAGTATCATGGATTATGGCTAAGTTTTTAGCTACAGTCATTCAAACATGGTATCTCTGTCTAAAAATAAGCGAGAAACCCTTTTGAAAAGTTCAATATTTGTGTTTTCAAACGTGGATTACTCAAATATTCCACAGTAAAAGTGTCTGAAACACACAGGGTGTGTAGCCAACTTAGTCCTGAAGGGATGAAGTACAGTAAGATCATGAATAATAAATCAGGTAGTCTGGGTTGTTCTTGACAGTCCATTGAATTTGAATGTACTCTTCCTACTTAGTATGAACTTTACTATTATGTTCTTCATAATAATTTTTAACATCTTTCTTTGGACAACAGATGACAAATAGTTGCTGGGTTAATAGTTCCAAAGATATCATCAAAATTGAAATTAAAGTTGGGCAACAATAACACACATAAGCATGATTTGACATCTTGTTCATTTTTACCTCAGATATTCACATTTTTTTTTAAAGAAAGTATTACAAAAAACAAGATTTCTCAGTTTAGCGCCAGTCATTCTGATCAGCATCACCTTGAAGAACAAGAATCAAACCTTGAAGAACAAGAATCAATTTAACACTATTTCCCACAATGCATTGTATTGTAGTCACCCGGCGGCTTTTTTTGCGCTGGTTCCGTAATGCTGAGAATACGAGCGCACCAAAAATTTAGTAAACGGCTGACTTGACCACACAAATTCGTATGACAGCTGGCTTGACTGCAGTGTTTTTCTGCGTAGTCGCGTACTCCAATCGCTGAAATAAATTCAAGTTAAATTACGCGATCCGCCGGTTATTGCACACTGGGTGTAAAATTCCAGTCGTGTGTGACGTCACCAGCAGGTGTCAAATTCCGCGCAACCACAACAACTTGAGCGATTACGAGTCGGTTGGAAGTATAACCAGCCAAGACAGGACTACTGTAAACACACCACTCAATATGATGATCATCAGGCTAAAAAAATGAACTGAAAGCCCCTCCCACACCGAGCCCCAAGCTTTTGAACACATTTATTGGCAGGCGAGGCAGCAATCCCCTCAACAACGACAGAGCCCAGGACCATGAAGCTTCTCCTCCTGGTGCGTTCACTGAGCCTCAGAACATAGAACATTAGTGGAAGTCTGATCGCCACCCATCTTAACTAAGTCCCCTACTTTCTTATAATAAGGAAATAAAAACCGCCGAACCGACCCTAAACCCGCCCAAAATATACCTACCCGCCTAAAGCCATTTTTGCCCGCAAATTTAGAACCAAAAACCCCCAGATTGGGCGGGAAACCGCCCAATCTGGCAACACTGCAGGCCAGAGAAATGGAGCAGCGATGATGAGAGTTAGGCCCGCCCACTGAGTTTGACGGCAGAGTTTGACAGATTGCATTTGAATGGTGTGTCCACTTCCTGTTTCATGAAATGTGTCATTAAATCATGAAATAAATAAATATATTATGAAATGTTAAAAAGTGCTTTTTAATGGCTCTTTTCATATTTTAATGCCACATTTATTTCAACATTTATTTATTTATTTAAACTTTTATTTATTTAATGCCACTTTTAAATAATTAATGACACATTTATTTATTTATTTCCTATTAAATTTATTTATTTCAATTTGGCTCTTTTAACCCACATTGGCAATGAAATAAATAAATATGTCATTAAATGTTTAAATGTTCCGTTTTAATATTTTAATGCCACATTTATTTCAGCATTTATTTATTGATTTCAACATTTATTTATTTATTGCCACTTTTAAATAATTAATGACACATTTATTTATTTATTTAATGGTGTATATATTTATTTCAAACTGGCTCTTTCCAGCCTCCATAGAAACGTCTTGTCGAATAACTTCTTTAACGTTCCCCTTTTAGACAACATCAATGTCACAGATCCAAAGACTTTGATAAGCAGCATGTAAAAACTGAAATCACATTTAAATGTTAATTATTCTATATGTATCATTTTTACTTCATCATTTATTACGGTTATTATTTTATTTTTTAAAAATAATTTTTATTTATTTTTATTCTTCGGATTCTTTTTTACTCATCGCCCTGTGTGTTGCTGCTGGTGGACCACCCACAATTTAACTGCTGCTGACAAAAAAGTATTTGGAATCTTTGAATCTTTTACTTGTAAAAAGCATTGATATTAATTGAATGCACTAGTTTGTTACCCACTCACTTTCTAGAAGAAGCAAATGACAGTTAGGGCCAGGCGATGTGGCCAAAAAATAAAATTTACTTTTTTCTTCTTATAAATTTGATTTTTCTCTCTTAATTAACTTGTTTTACCCTCCTTTTAATTGCTTCAACAAGAATGACAAATTATATATTTTAACAAAAATATTTTACTTTAACATTTTCTTTGGAAATTGTCTTGAGGACAAAATGCAACTAAATATAAGCTGTAGAAGAATGCAGCAGGTGTTTTGTGAGTCACTATATCGTTGCTAGGAAAGATGCTGTTCTCTCACAATGAGGGCCTTTTTCAACTCAGTACCAGCCCTTTAATGTTACAAAGATATGCATGGTTTTCTGTTCAATCCATTCAGAATTTTTAAGCCTTTGAATTTTCTTTCTGTATTTTTTTGAAGCCTTAATTTTTGATGGCCCAGAAATTTGATGGAAACAAATTGATGGAAAAAACCTAGCTTTTTCTGTCTCACTACAACATCGGTCGGCAACCTGTGGCTCCGGAGCCGCATGTGGCTCCGGAGCCACAGGTTGCTCTTTAAGCACTGCCTAGTGGCTCACTGGCGCTTTTTTCAAAAATGTTTTAAAATTATAGAAAATGCTGGAGGAAAATTTATTTTTTATTTTAATACGGTTTCTCTAGGAGGATAAACATGACACAAACATCCTTTACGTTTTCCAGTTGTTGCGAGATGAGTGTAGGTGCTTCCACGCCGGCTGAGTCAGCGCGCAATCAAGCGCACACGGTCAATGAAAAGTCAATGCAAAGGGCTGTGACCAATCAAGGAGCCGGATTTGGGAGCTGCTTGTGGGCGGAGTCTGCTTCAAAGCACCGAAGTGCCAAACGTGATCACGAAGGAGAAATGAATCATTACGGTTTGTGTCCGGTCAGGTTAATATGACACCAAGATGGACATTTAAAAGGACAGAGTTGGGAAAACAGAAAGATTTGGGGGATTTTCAACCGCTTTTACTTTTTGCTCTGAGGTTCTCCCTGTTGTAGATGCAGAGGAGCGCTAATGAACAGTAAAAATACAATAGAAGAAGAATCTCCTCCCCGCCATGCACCGCACGCGGCCGATGTGTGAGACCTGCACATCGGCCGCGTGCGGTGCGTTCAAAAACGCGGTCTACGCCGGCTTCTGAACGCACGCTCAGCAGGTGGTATCCACACCGGAGCAGCGCGGTCACGCACACAGTGGCGGGGAGGAGATTCTTCTTCTATTCTTCTTCTACTGTTCATTAGCGCTCATCTGCCACCTACAACAGGAAGAACCTCGGAGCAAAAAGTAAAAGCGGTGAAAACCCCCCTAAATTTTTTTGAAGACTTTTGTTTTCACAACTCTGTCCTTTTAAATGTCTGACTTATAAACCTGGGTACCAGGTGCGTTCATCCTCCCTCCAGACTTGGAGCCCAGGAATTTTGGTCTGCGCGCGTTTATACCGACTAGTCATTCAAAGTGTGCACTTGATTGACGCAGCCAGTGTGGAAGCACCTTAAAGGTGCACGTTACATTTTTGTGTTTTTTTTCAAATCCTCAAAATAAAATGACATCAAAAATCGTATTTCTTTATTACATTTCTTTAATTTCATCAAAGCAATGAAACAAACTGTAATTCATTCATATTGTAGTGATGATCTCAGACACACTGGGCTTGCTGTCGGTCTGGCAGCGCAAGGAATTGTGGGTTACCCATTCTTTTGCCTGTCTGACTGGAATTGGATTTAAGTTTGGTTTTTCTTCAATGTGTTCTGTTGTCTGACTGTTGAACATTTGTTGGCATTTATGATTTTGTCCTGTTATGTTTGAATTCTTCCTGCACCTGGAGTGAGAATGAGGGAGAGACTGATCAGGACCCCTTCTCCTTGTGTCATTGTGGGATGTCTAAATAAAAGCTTGTATGTTCATTATGAGGCCATTCAGCTTTTGTTAGCTAGTTTGTCTCTGCAATTCCTCTCTAACTTGTCATGAAACCAAGTTCGGGGCTTTCATGACGGGAGGACACTCAGCAGGAGAAATAAACATTTAGTCACGGTCGTTTATGATGTCGTTGTAATCTATGACGTCACATCGATAGTGGGCTACTTTATAGACACATTCTCCATGTGTTGCCTTCATTGTAAGACTTATATAAGGCATTTCAATTTATGCGGCTCCAGACATATGTCTTTTTTATTTTTTTGGTCCAAAGTGGCTCTTTCAACATTTTGGGTTGCCGACCCCTGCACTAGAACAACTAGTCAGTCTAAGAGCACATGGATGTCCAGCCAATCAACCATGAGACTGACGTGACATCACCGTCTGCTCCGTTCTATTGGAGCCCGAGATGGCAGCCAACCCGCCTGGTGATTATCATCAGCTGCGGTTACATCTGCAAAATGACTTTACTCAGATCAAAGATCGGATATAGAGCCATGTCCACGGCCCTGAAAAATGTTATCAGATTATAACAAACGTTAACATGTGCCACACATTTGCTGAAATGTGCAGAAAAATACCAGAAATGTCCATCTCCATGTAAATATGAGGGACTAACATGAGCCTTTATTTTGTCTGGACATGATTGGTAACACAAATTCACATGATTGTTTGCAAATTTCAGAGGTTGTTCGGAGCGCGGAGCAGCATTTTTCACATCATCCCAAAGCCACTCAGAATTCTCCGGGAGACACGATTTTCCCAAGTCCGGCAGCTCGCTCCCACAGAGGAGCTGGATGGACTGTGGTCCGAAGCTCACACCGTAGCAAGAACATTCTTCCCTGATCACAAACACAACGTCGTGTTCAGAGATGTGGTTCGCTTGGGTAGAGTGGCCAGACGATCCTGTTTGCCCTCAAGAGCTGGCTCCACACTGTCAAGCAGACTCTGACATCACGTCAGTGACAATATTTGATTGGCTGGCTGTCGATGTGCTCTCTGATAGACTGTTGTTCTAGTGAGTTTTTTTTTCCAACTATTTTTTTCTATCAAATTTCTGGGCCATAGAAAATAAAGAGTTTTTAAAAATTCTGAAAGAAAATTGAAAGATTTAAAAGATTCAGAATCTTAGGAATCATATCTCAACACATCCCTTTCTTTACTTTGCACTAGCCAGGACCTGATCATCTTTTCTCCATTTTTCATTCGCATATAAAAGTTGGAAACTATGGATCTGGGCCTCTCCTGGTGTTTAGGACAAATTCTGTCTGGTACTTGAACTGGACCTTTTTCCACAACTGAGCAGTGCTCTTTGTCTGACAGCTCCTTTGCCAAAGTGTTGGCTCGTCTTCACGGATTAAACACTGATCAACAGACTGACTTCTGCTCACTGGGTGCTGAATATCATCCTCAATGTTTTGTTGTTTATCTAGAGAAGAGCACCAAGCTATGGGCTGGTCCCCCTCCTCCCCCACTTTATCAATAGCAATAGCACTGCTAGTGCTGCTAGCATGTCCATGCAGTTCACGTTCACCCTCGTCAGCAACCTTATCAGTTCCTTGAGCCGTAAAACATTCAGTAACTTTTGGAAGTTTTTCTCCTTGCCACACAGCCAATCAGATAATTGCATTTCATCTCACTGTTTTTTTTTCTCTTCTAGTAAAAAGCTGAGTTTCTCTGCACTCTCTGGGTCAATGTTATTTGTTGTTAGTTAATGGATAATCATTTTTCATTTGTACTCAAAAGCAATAAATGTGATTTATTTGCTTTAGTTGTTTTTTTCATACTACATAGTTGTAGGAATAAAATCTCATTGGGGCCTTCTGAATTGGATTATTAAGATTCATAACTTTGGGAATAAAAATGCTATGAATTTCAAAACATTGTGTTCTTTGCTTCTGCTTTATCATAGATAAACATCACAATCATGAGTATTACCAGTTAAAGCCAAACTCTAGACCTTGAGAGCTGGTGTCCTGCTGGGTTTGCTTCTTTCCCAATCTGCTGCGGATTAGGTCTGATTTTCCAAAAGGGCAAGTGGAAAAGTTAAAACTCAAGCAGGACAATAGCCCTCAAAAAGTGTAGTTTCCCACCTGTGGAGTAGACCTTTCTATAATATTTTTATTCCACCTACAGGCAGATCAAATCTAAAGTAAAGCTGCTGTGGAGGAAGAGCCTATGCAGAACGATGGACTCTGCCTTCATAATAGAACACAAGAGGAGCCCTGGCTTGCTGTCTGCTTCTTCTGCCCACCACCTCCTCTCAACTCAGACCTTCTGGCTACCTAAAGCTGTGAGAACCAGAGCCGTAGATTCAGGATCTTCTGGGCTGAGGCCAGCTAAGCCTACACTAGCAATCTTAGGGTCTGGTGACTTTTCCAAGAGCCTGACATTTCGTCTGTTACGTTGTGGGTTTTGTGTGGTGGTAGGTAGCCGTCATCCTAAACTAGCAGCTCAGTCGTTTCCTCATGTTGTGGATGTTACACACTATGAAGATGCTGTACTGAAGGCTAACATAGTGTTCCTGGCAATCCGCCGTGAGCACTACTCTGTCCTGTGGGATCTCAAGCATCTGATGGAAGGTAAAGTTCACACATTGCTTTTGACTCAGTCTATTCCAAGAAGATTTGCTTTATTTGGTCAGTCAGTAGTTTTCTTCAGTAGGAAAACCAGATTCCAATATCCCCCACCCCCCCTCCCCCTTACAAAAGCACTAAATTGACTTTAATGCTGTTTACAGTTTTCTACTACAATCTGTTCTTAGGCCAGACCTCTGTTCTTTGTCCTGTTGCTCCACAGGGAAGATCCTGGTTGATGTGAGCAACAACAGGAGGGTGAACCAGTACGCAGAATCTAACGCCGAGTATCTGGCCTCACTTTTGCCAGACTCTGTTGTGGTAAAAGGTTTCAATGTCATCTCGGCATGGGCCATGCAACAGAGCTACCCCAAAGATGCAAGTACACAGGTATGAAAAATATTCCATTTAAGTGGTAAATGGAATCTTTTTACTACTATTCTTGAAATACCAAAGTGCCTCACAGTTAGTCACATTCACTCACATTCACACACTGATGGTGTGTGACTGCTGAACACCAGGGGCAATGTGAGGTTCAGTGTCTCGCTCAGGGGCACTTCAACACTACTTTGATCAGAAGTGCCCCACAGCCAACCCAAATTAAGATGATTGAGTTCACTTTTCTGTGGAAGATACTTTTGTACATGCATTGTTTTATTTTATCACACTCGCAGAAACTATAGTATTCAATAGTCATTGTTTGAATTAATGGTGTAATGAGGATTTTAACAAATTTGTTAGATTTTGTTCTCTTGTTGACATAAGTCTAAACCTCCCTGGACCTATGTATTTGTTTTCAAATCTGGAAGTTCAGGTGTTTAATATTGGTCGAGGTCTTTCCTCAAAAGAGATTACGAGCATTGTTCTTGTCATGCTGTTTTTGGAGGCTTTGGTTATGTTTTGTGGTTGGATGGCAGAGTAGAAGACATTTAGAATGTTCCTGACTCTTCATAATTGAGGTATAGGGCATTGGGGTCCTGGTCTACATCCTCTGGTGGTGTCCTCCAAGGTGATAAGGCAGACAAATGGCCATTCACAAGAACCTCTTGCCCTGGCCAGGTCCCTGTTCAACCCCCGGGCCCGGCCCCGCTCGCCATAGAAGGGCCACATGTGTTCATACTCCTGTCAGCTCATCCCATGTGGTAGTTGCATGGGGTTAGGATGCACTGTGGACTAGACAACAATCAAAAGAGCAGGCCTTGGCACTCCTATCCTCAAAGTACCTAGTCCTCCTGGAGTTGAGGGACAGCCTCAGCTTGCAATGACAACTACTTGATAAGAGGGGTGAAATGTTGAGGTAAAGTATTATAAAGACCCAATGGGCTAAAATTTAAAGTGAGGATCTGCCACATTTCCTATTGGGATGAGGTGGAGAGGCTCTGCATCTGGTGTAGGGACAACAACCTGGTCTTAAAAACCAACCGAGAACCAAGGAACTGGTGGTAGATTACATGAGGATGAAAATGAACATTCTGTACATCGGCGGGGACATGGTGGAGAGGGTGACTGTCTTTAAGTTTCTGAAAATCACTATCCACCAGGACCTGACTTGGCAACACATGCTCATTCCCAAGTCATCACATATTGACATATGGTTATAGAACCATCCACGTCAAAACCTTTTTGGGTGTACATTTTGGGTCTACCCAACTCGTCAAATTTTGACGTGCTGGCTGTTCCAATTAAACCACGGCTCCCCAACTTCCGGGTCTGCTACCAGGATGCAGACCACGCCGATACCCTAACCCGGTACTGGACACACAATGGAACCGGACGCGCAATGGTCCCAGAACCAGACACGCAGTGGTATAGGAACCGGATCAAGGTCAGGGTATCGGCGCCAGTCAGGTCCCATGGACAGGTCCACGTTCAGACAAGTTCAGACTTGATTTAACTGGGCCCTGAATCAAAACCCCTCAAGTCGTTGCTTTTTGACGCACTACCGGCTGTCATTGATTTAGGTAAAGCTAGATCGTGATCACACAGTCTGACTACTCCCGGTCAAGAAGACGGAAAAGAGTGATCCCAAAACACAGATTCTAGACCATAAAAATAATGTTACTTTAATTTCTGCCTCATAAACTTGGAAAAATGTCTGCTATTTTAAGTGAAAGCAACACTAGCGCTGATTTTAGATTACCGGTAAATGAGGAAAGAGAAAAGTAATTGTCCTGAGGTTTTGTTTTTTTTTTACTTTTCTTTTTTATATTATTATTATTATTGTCTGCTATTTTAAGTGAGAGCAACAATGTAACAATGAGTGCTGCTTTCAGACTTTATGAGTAAAAAATATTTTTTTTTCTTTTCTTTACATTATTATTATTATTATTTTATTATTATTATTGATTATAATAATTAATTAATTGTAATAAATGTAATTTAAAAAGATGTACATGTACAATGTAGATGTACAAACACATCACTTAAATTCATACGTTGGGATTTCTAGGTTTGTTTGTTTTTTGCATTCTGTCTCTCACAGTTAAAGTGTATCCATGATGAACATATCTAACTTCTCTCATCTTTTTAGGAGGGACAACCATCTTTTACTACCAAATACTTTTTTGCCCCTCTGTAGGTCTTTGTTTGCAGTGATTCCTTGGAAGCTCGACAACAGATTATGGAATTAGCCCACCAGCTCCATTTCCAGCCGGTGGACATGGGCACCTTGTCCTCATCCCGCTATATTGAGAATATTCCAATACGATTATTCCACGGTTGGAAAGGCCCTGTCCTCACCGCCGTGGCCTTTTCTATTTTCTTTTTTTTTTATTCTTTTGTTCGTGATATAATTTATCCATATTTTAAGTATAAACAAAGTGACTTCTACAAGATCCCAATAGAGATAGTAAATCAGACCCTGCCCACCGTTGCCATCACACTCCTGGCCCTGGTGTACCTGCCTGGCCAGCTGGCAGCGATCCACCAGCTGTATTATGGTACCAAATATAAACTTTTCCCAAAGTGGCTTGAAGACTGGCTGCAGAGTAGGAAGCAGCTTGGTCTCATCAGCTTTTTCCTGGCTTCTGTCCATGGACTCTACAGCCTCTGTCTGCCCTTCAGAAGATCCGAGAGGTACCTGCTTCTCAACTCTGCCTACCAACAGGTCGGTATTCAAAAATATTGACAATAGAACAATACAATGGCAAGTAGTAAACACATTTCATTTTTTGTTTATGTATTTGTTTAGTTCCATAGAAGTAGTATATAAGTGACAACTGTGTGTGAGCATGTAGTGTGCAAGTGTGTGCGATGGGTGTGCATGTGTTTCTTGTGACCAGAAATACGTCATAAAAGAAATTCAGTCTGAGGATCTTTTCCCATAACTAAAAATGCGTCTGAAAAATAGGTAGAGCTTGTATCATGCAGTGAAGAGTTGTCACCACGCAGGTCTGTGACCAAATGCATGTCGTGGTGTGGAAGTTGTTTGGCTCCTCTCCTAGCTTGTCATCTGTATTGAGGGTGGGGTCCATTGTACAAAGCCACATGCTTATCATGTGACACTTAAAGTCTCACTTCAAGAATTGTTTGATCTGTTCTAAAAGCGTTCCCAGTGGTCTAATAATTACAATGATGCTGTTTTTAGATAAATATGAAAACCTGTGGTTTGCTAGAACATAGTTTCTGCAGAGCTGCAGGAGCTCATTAGAAATTCACCTCTTAGTTCTGGGAATGTGTGCTCATTTCCCATCATGCCTTTGTTCACACCCTCCCTTGCTAGCTTACAGACCTTCACAACCCCAAACTAACATTAGTGGTGCAACAAAAATGGTGAGCAGTATCCAAAGACAAAGACCTTCATGAATCTATTTGTCTACAAGAGGATGCATCAGAATTGAGCAGAGGGGGGAGTTTGCAGCCTGCAGATTGTAGTTTGTACATAATAACTACAAGCTTTTTCAAAAAGCATTTTTTTGTTTGCTCCTGATTTAAAAAAAAAAAAAAAAGTTACTCAGAAATGCAATTTCATTGTTTTATTCTTTTAAATATGTCCTCCGTCATGAGAAAAATGCTACAAGAACATGTTAAAAATACCATAAACACCATTTTCATTGGTGTGGCTCTTTAATGGACCCTCTTGAATGAGATCTATGCAACCCTCTGTTTGATCCCTCACTCACCAAAGGGTTGCCCTTTTATGGATCACGACCCTAGGGGTTATTAAAAATATGTATCTATCATGTGAGCCAAAAGAAACATTGCCAAAATGAAATGTACAATACATAACACAATTGTCAGTAGAAATTGGTGCTCCTTTGTCAGTGAGATGCTCTCAAATCCTTCTTTACAATCACAGCAGCTTCCCACTTGAGTCTGCTCTGACATCTTCCTGATCTATACTTTTGGGACCTTTGGCTGTGATGGAGATGTAGAGCGGTTAACCCCTGATGAGAGGACCTTAGGTTCAGTTACCACCCATGAGTCTAAGTGTCCTTGGGCAAGACACTCAACTCTACATTGCTCCTGGTGGCTATAGGTTGGTACCATGGTTTGGTAGTGTTAATGGGACTGTGACTATAAACCACTATGGGCCTTAAAGCAAGGCATTACAAAAGTATTGATCTCCACAATGTGTTTGTTTGCATATATGTCATTCAAGGGAGGTCTCATAATGTGAAAATAATATGACTGTTCACAACAGCTGTGCACCAAGCTCTGCCAGGCAAATAGTCTGGCAGGTTTGGAGCATGGTCATGGAGCTCAGAGCCCCGTACTCACTGGCTTGATACATTTTTCTCTTGCTGACCAGCAGAAAATTGGCAATGTTTCAATGGCTACGCAGTGGTGGCGTTCACACGAAAGGTCCGAGCTGTGTCTGTATATTTCTGAAGTAGACACAGACAGCGCGCTGTTTCTAATGTAACATAACATGGTTTGTGAGGGCGGGAACAGCAGTAACCTGTCCAAACACCGCGATAAAACACACCTAATTCTAGCGGAGTCGTGCGCAGCGGTATTGATCCAACAGGTGTGTATGCTCGCTGTACACATGTGGAGCACGTGACTAAAGTGTTGATTATCAAAGAAAAGTGCAGGAAATTCTGATAAAAGGAGGGGGAATGAATATGGATGGCAGAGCTTTAAAAAACAATGATCCTATAATATTAACAGGCTGAAAGCTCATAGGTTGACTCAACAATAACAAACTATGTGACATAAAATGTAAAATTAATTAATGTGAATCTGAATTTGAACAATGTGATTTTTTTTTTTTACATTTATTTATTTTTCTCCACATTTATTGCTCTTTGAAGTGAGGCCATTGGACTTACTTTTCATTTTGGTTCTTAACCAGAGCTTTGTTTATTAGCTTATATGTTTATTACCTTAAAATGTATGCAATTATTGAAAAGACATAGTATTTATTGATAATTTTATTTTTAAGTTGGAAAGGGCGTAAAATAAACATATTGTGTTTTAAACTATTTAAAAAAAAAGACTTAGTAGAAAATAAAAACATACATTTGTGTTTAAAATAGTTATATATCATAAATTAACAAGGTAATACATTGATTGTTGCAATGTTCACCATATTGCAATACGGTTGGTATCGTGAGCCGTTTATCGTGAATCACATCGTATCCTGAGTGACTCTGAGATTCTCACCCCTCATACTGACACAATATAACGTTTTCACAGATGGGTACCCAGATATTGGGCTGACATTCACATTCTCATTCAGCTTTTATTTTCCCAAGTTTCATGTCAGAGAACCGTCTCCATTCTGAAGTTCATTAAAAACAGGCTGGAGCATGCTCAGTCAGGACACTTGGAGGCATTTAATGCTCATGTCAACAGAAAAATAAATTCTTATGTCCATTGACTGACAAAGTAACAGTTGAAAAAACTAGTTCACTTCTTATGTGGTGACTTGTGCTGTAGATTCTGAGGCTACTATGATGATGTTTTTTTAAATGTTAAAAAAAAACTTCAATTTAGCCTCTCATTCACATTTTCATGCAGGGAAATATTTCTGTTAAACCACAAGTTTTTATTATAAGTATTTGTTTGTTCTTTATGACCCCACCACCACCCCCACCCACCCCTGTAATAAAATATTTAATGTACATTCTAAATTCTTGTCTAATTTTTCATGTGGTAAAAAATGGGCTGGTTTTGACCATTAAACTCCCGGGCTGAAAAGTTTTCCCACTCCGCCCCTGGTTTAGTGCATGCACAGAGGTTTGCTACATGATGATGTTAGCTCAAATACAAAGTCCGGGTACATGGAAAAATGTTTTTTCTCAGCCATCAGTTCAGATAGGAGGAATCATACAGCAAATTGAGACTGTTTCTGAGCAGAAGGGGAGGAGGGCCCGTCTACATCCAGTTATTTTGCTGCATGGTGGTACAAGGAAAGAAAGACAAATCATCTTGGAACCGATGGCAGAAGTTCCTGGTCTTCATCTAAAGATCTATGCAAGTCAAGTCCAGAGCATGATTTTCCTCGTTGTGGATGTCCAGTTGAAGCGGCGGCTGCTTGTGGTCCACGAGCTGGACCTTTTCTCCAGCTAGCTTCTTTATTTACTCCATGTGGTCTGTCCAACTAGCAAGAGGGACTTGTCCTGGGATTTGGACAAAAACCAGGTCCTTCGACTCTGACAGGAAGGGGCCCTGCTGTTTTACTCAACAGCTGCTCCACAAACTTTATACATCTTTCCAAATTTGAGTGCCGCAAAAGGCAGCACGATTTGTGGGCATGGGGCTCCATCAACGCTCTCCAAGCATAGACACTTCCTAGGCAGACGGGACATGCTTTGTGCTGGTCCTTTTAATGCAAAGAGAAGACAGGAGTTCTGAGGACAGAAGAGAACAGAAGACTTATGCTTCACTTTCTTGAGCCTCGTGCTCATGAAAAGACACTGAGGCATACAGTATGTTTCTCAAAGTCAGTGCTCTGTGGACAGACACAGTGACTAACACCAACAGGTTGAGCTAACTCTGATATTGCTAAAGAGAAGTAGATTGTGCTAGCTAGCGGTAGCGTAGCTGGTTCTGATGGAGAGAGGTGTTCTTAGCAAGGTAAAGAGTGTAAGAATTGAGTAAGGATGGCGCAGACAGGGCTATAAAAGCTAAGCCCATACACATATATAATTAGACAGATCTCTGACGTCATCCGTTGATTTGTACAGTCCCCATTATGAAGCCTAAATTGTCAGTTCACAGCCACAGCCGTATTGGCTGGAGTTAACTCCGCCTCGCGCGGACGTTCCAAATTTGAGGAAAAGAGGCGGGACCAAATTGACTTGTTTTTGATCCATTTTGTTTTGTTCCATGCCCACGGCTTACACCAGTCAGCTGTCTGCTGTACCTCAACGCAGCTAATCACTTTAGCTAACATGTCCTACAATGCAGCGCAGCAGTGGAATCATATTTACATCAGGAATCTTTATCGGTAAGTACTTGGGGTTTTACTCAAAATGTGTAAATAAGATGGACATGACATAATAGATGGACATGTAAGACATCATTTTTTCTCTCATGTTAATAAAACCTTTGGCATATGATCACATGTAATGGTATGATTGCAATGCAAGGAGTTTTTTTCTCTTTACCCCTTAGTGGAGTTGAACATCCTGTTATGAACGTCTTTACATCTGAGCTAATATTTGAGCTCATCCTCTACACACACAGGCACATGGCCCCAGTTAAGCAGAACTGACTCCTGTGGTTTCCATGTATGTGGTTACCAGGTCTGAAAAGGTTTAACACGTCTGATACTGCTCTGCTGATGACAATCCAAGGAAAAAAAATGTTCTTACAAGACAAACTCATTTTCTTAAAGTATTTTGTCAAAAGATATTTGCATATGAAATTCGTGTACAATTATTTGTTCAGTAAAATCTGTTATTTCCCTTACAATTGCAGTTTGGATAATCAGTGTCTGCCGGGTCTGAGAAAGTGAAGCTCAACAGAACCATCACAGCCACTTGGGCTCAACAGGGATCCGTGTCTCCTGGTTCAGCTGAGGGGGAGAGCGGTGGAGCGGCCTTTAACCTTTTTTATTTTCAAACCTACAAGGAAGAGCAGCTTCTGATTTACTCCTCATTCACTGTGGAGGAAGATGGTCCACGTCGGGAGTCTGAAACTGAAGAATGTCCAGCAGCTGCTCGGTGCTCACCCCCAAATTCTTTTTTTGGGGGGGAAATGTTTTTCAGTGGATAGAAATGTACACTTTAGGATAATTTATTAGGCTTTTACAATCTCAAAAATAGATAGGATTGTCATAGATGGCTCTTTGTAACCATGACATTGTTGACAAAAAGCTGTTCCTCTTTTGTTCATTTTTAATTATTTGTTACTAGATATAATTAAACAATAATTTCATCACTCCTATGCTTTCTCTTTTATTGAATAACACACGTCAGCAGAAGTCATCTCCAAAAAGCACATTCAAACATTGTTCTGCCTTAAAGCATAAATGTTGGATTGTCCTGGATCACAAGACTACTCACCACGACAAAAAAGCAGACCTAGAGAGCAAAATACGGGACAAACATAAGACTAAAATCACAAGAGAAAAATCCCCCAAAAACTCCACTCAGCTTTGTTAAAAATTAAATGTCTAAATTAAATTAAATGATCCCATTGACTCTGAAAATTTTCTGTATTCACAGTCTTCACAGTTTCACTTTAAAAAGCTGGATCGCCTGTGTGATGTCAGTCACTTTATATTAAGAGATTCTGGTGTTACTGTAGCAGATTTGAATCCTGTCCTTATTTATTAAGACTTTGAAAAAATAAAACAACTTTTTAACATTAAAAATCTTAAAAGTACTAATGTTAAAAAGGTTAACATGTGAAGACATTTCAAACTATTTAAATCAAATTATTGGAAGTAAAAGAAATGATCATAATATATTTTAAGGGTTTATTCCTGTTAAATATAAAGTTATTTTTAGTACTTACCGGTAAAAAGACAACAGGGGGCTGCCAGAGAGCGTGTTAGGAGAGTTAACAGAACAGAAGCAGGACATGAACTGAAATATAGCGCTTATGCTAACGCTAAAACGTAGCAAACAACTAAAACCGGAGCTCTGCTCCCAGAATCCACCGCCATCATCATCTGTCAATGACGAAGCCACGCCCCCTCATTAAGCAAAAACAAATGCTCATTCATTCATTCATCTTCTTGTCCGCGTTGTCCTTTTTGGGGTCGCGGGGGTGCCGGAGCCTAACCCGGCTACTGATGGGCGAAGGCGGGGTTCACCCTGGACAGGTCGCCAGTCTGTCGCAGGGCTGTTTTTAAAAAATCTACAAACAAAAATTCACTCCCCTCAGAGTTTTCATTTATCAAATTTGCAACGTTGTTGAAAGAAAAGGTTTAAGCATCAGGTATTAAAGGGGTTTATCTGAGGGCTGAAAATGAGGATTTCACTATGAGAGTCAATAGAAAAATGCTCACTCTTAGCACCAGCCTCTCTGGTCAGTGCCGGTACTGCAATGTTTGTTACTTCCTGGTTGGCCTCACCCTCCCCCCACTAGAGTTACCGCTTGGCGGGACCGCCCCACCTGTAATCGCACATCATCTGCCTTAAAGGCGTGAATGGAGGTGTCTTCAGCCAGACAAAGTGTAAAGCGAAATCCCAAAGTGTACCGAGTGAAAGTTCCCCTCCAGTCACAGCGGCGCTTTTGGGTTCTGCAACACCATTACCCAGCCAGGACGTGCCAGTGGGGCTACCACCACTGACAGATTTGACTTTAATAAAGTATCACAGACCAGAAAGGAGCATGAATCTGGTTTTGTTGAGCAGCACTTAGTTCTGAGCTTGCCTCAAGCTAGAAACCCAGCTCTTTAATGAATTTTGCCTTTCTCTGTGTTGGCAGGTCCATGCAAATGTGGAAAATTCTTGGAATGAAGAGGAAGTGTGGAGAGTGGAGATGTACATTTCCTTTGGCATTATGAGTTTTGGGCTCTTGTCTATTCTGGCCATCACATCCATTCCTTCAATCAACTCTACTCTCAACTGGAGGGAATTTGGCTTTATACAGGTAAAAATGTTCACCAACAGAACTGTGATATGTTTTTCTATTAAAGAGTAGTGCACATTTTTCTTAATATATCTATTGTAACCTTAAATCATTTTAAATATCTGCAAAAAATCTAACTGAAAATGCACCTAGCAACGCCACATGATTTTATACCTTGATTGGTTCGTCTCATTAATTCAAAAGACTGAACACATAACCTCAAAAGTCCCACTGAAGCTGTTCTGATGCAGTTAAAAAGAGACAAGGGTTTCACTCTTGGACTTTTATAAGCATTATAAAACAATTTTGATTACTGTGCAGACAAGAAAGTCCAAAGTCCAAGACATTGCAAACACAAAACAAAAGCAATTCCTAGAAATGAAAACTATTTGAAAATGTCTTGGCTCAGAGCTTGGAAAAAATCTTAAGAAGAAAAATTAAAGACTATTTATTGCTCTAAAGTTCAGAGTTTAAAGCCAAGTTAGATCAGGAAAGACCAAAAGAGCCTAAAAAGATAAGCTCTAGCGGTCTGAAACTCTACAGCAGGCATATCAAACATACGGCCCGCGGGCCGGACCCGGCCCATTTGATGATTTAATCCGGCCCGTCATAAATTTCTGAGTATGTCAAAAAAAGAAG
>NC_050531.1:23875356-23891470 GCF_002922805.2 Oryzias melastigma | reverse complement strand
ACATTCTTTTACTGATCCGGCCCACCTGAGAACAGAAAGTCTGGATCCGGCCCCAGAGCCAAACTGAGTTTGACATGCCTGCTCTACAGTAAGATTTGTGTGAACTTTAACATGCTTTTCTTCATCCCTATTGAGCTTGATACACTTTGAAAACGCTCAATCAGTTTTGCTTGTTTTCATTGATAAAAAAAGCATAAATATCTCTGCGAACTGAGAGAGTTCGAGAGACGAGGAAGTTTGGTGTTTCGAACAAGAAACCAGAGGGTATGTGGTACTCTACATTAATCATCTAAATGCGGGGAGGCAGATTGAGATGATTCAGAGGAGGGTCAGTAAATGTATTGGTGAGGGTGGTGCTGCCAGACAGAGCCATGGTTTTCCAGGCCAAAATTCATCTAAAAACTTCCAGATCCCACAAAAAAAAAATGACCAAAATCTTAACCAAGGATTGATTTGCTGTAATTAACAGTTACTAATCATTCATTATTTATTACTTCCTGATTTTAACTGCGCTGACTGTGACGCAGAGGTAGGGGGATCAACCTCCGATTGGAAGATTGCAGATTCGATTCCTGCCTTTCCCGTCCATGTGTCGAAGTGTCCGTGGCGAAGACACTGACCCCCACTATGCTTCTGGTGGTTACAGACAACTAGTCACTGACCCATTCACCCATTGACAGACATTCACACACTGATGGTGGCTCTGTTGCCAAACACTGGAACCAAACTTCCACCTGAGGCAATTTCAGGTTCAGTATCTTGCCCATCAAAAAGCACAAACTCCTTCAATCATTGCTGCGTTCCCACCAAAAGCACCAAGAGCTGCAGACGCTGCTAGCCGTCTGCAGCTCTTCCTGCTGCGACCGCAGACAGAGACAATCTGCTGCCTTTCGGGTCCACATCCGCGCTGAAAGCAGAGGTGTTATGGACTCTTCCCACTGTTCCCAAACACCAGCCTGTCACAAACAGGCAGACAGTTGGTTCCACGTGCAGCAGGTTTATTAATAGTCCACAGAATAAGCAGGGTCAGACAGGCAGAGGTCATACACGGGCATGGGATCATCCGAGACGAGCGAGAAGAGGAGTCAGAGTCCAGGCGAGGGTCAGGGGCAGGCGGCAGGCAATCAGAGTAGCAGGGTCGGAGGCAGAAGATCAGGTCAGGAGTAAACGCTCAGAATTGCAGGCAGGGTGGCACAAACAAAGCTTCGCGGGGAGTGGAGTGAGGAGCCAGACTATATGCTGAGGAGGTGATGAGGTGATGGGGAACAGCTGAGCTGATGAGTCCAGGTAATGGCAGGTGGTGAGCTCAGAACTCTGGTGAGCGCTCCCTCTGGTGACTGGAGACGGTAGCAGCAGGTTGCTCCATGACACAGCCCTTCAGTGGGAACGAGGTTACTCAGAACTTTTTAAGTGAATGCTCTCCGACTGTGACAGGTTAGCAAGATATTCACAGATTCAGACTTCTGGGCTCAATAACTCTTTTAATAAACATTTAAAATTGACAGCAAGTCTCTCTCTCTTTTTTTTATTCCTAACAAGAATATCTCTGTTTGTACTGCCAACAGAGAGGTGGCAGTCTCACGGGGCATTGTCTATGAAGAGCAGAATCCAGTTAAAAGAAAGATTAGATTAAAGCTAATCAAGAATCTCTCAGAAACAAACTGAAACAAAGAAATTGTTACATTAATATCAGCTATCATGCATACTCATCATCTTTTTCATGCACCAATTATAATTTTGAAAAAAAATGTTTTAAACAGATAAATCACTGATATATTCATGAGAGATCTACAGATACTGAAGCTACAGTCACCAAACTTTCAGTCCTGACTAATTATCACCGCATTTTCCTACTATTACAATGAGGATTTGGGGAGAAAATCAATTTTAAAAATACCAAAGATGATTCTACATTCATAAAGTTCATAATAATGTAACAAAGTGATTTTCTTCCAGAATCTTTGTTGTAGTAGGACAGGAAGGTGATGATTAATTATGACTGAGAGTTTGACTGGACCTCTTCTTAATTGGCTGGACTTCTTCTTAATCCTCAAATCTGGAGTCCCAACAGTTACAAGTAGTTATAGACCAATCAATATTCTTCCTTCTGTATCAAAAATAACAGAGGAATTTGTGGTAGAACAACTCATCTAGCATCAAAATAAATGGCAGATGCTCCACAGCATGCAATTTGGTTTTAGAAAACATCACTTAACAGAGAGAGCCGTGTGCCTCCTGGAGAATATAAAATCCAAGCTTGATGCAGGAGGTGTTGCAGGGGCAGTTTTTCTTGACCTCAGAAAAATGTTTGATAGTCAACCACCAGTTAAAACCACCTGTTAAAAACGTTCATTCAACCTGTCGGATAATTCATTAAAATGAATGGAGTCGTACCTCACATCAAAGCTACAGTGTTAGGATTCATCAAAACAAATCTACAACCCCATGAAACCCACTTGGAGGGCCACAGGGGTCCTCCCTAGGTCCACTATTATTCAAGTGAGTACGTGGTTGTAAAGCTCTCAGCTACATTTCAATGTGTCTGACAATCAGTACTGAATCAGATCTCAACATCATGGTACAAGGTCACGGGCTTGAAGTGGTCCAGGAATTAAATACTTTGGAGTCATTTTTGATTCACAACCTGATTTGACACACCTGGTAAAGAAAACTCTAATGACAATGAGCACTCTAATTTCAGTTGTATCAGGAACAACTTAGCCCTTAAATCAGCTAAACTATATTTTCCCGCATTGATCATGTCATATTCATTATACTGCTTAACCACTGGGCATCAGCCAACAAAACAACTCTAAAATCAATCAAAACACTAAACAAACGAGCCCTAAAGATATTAGACAGAAATCTCAAAGTCCACCATCACATACTGAAAAAACACAACCTGCTAGACCGGGATAACTGTATAATACAATGAATCAATAAGAGTTAACTAAATCCTTCACAGCCTGGCCCTTCCTCCTTTAGTGACATTCATCAAAAGAAAAACAGTAACAGGGCTACTGGTTTCCAGGGAAGACTCTACCGTTCCTCTCAGGAAGAATGCTTTGGTCAGGTTGCATTCTTCTACAGAACATCTCACATCTGGAACTCATTTCTCACAACAAGAAGACAAATGACGATAAATAGAGAAAACATAGAGATTTTGAGGATAAAAGCGATTAAAATCTTTGGTTTTCTTCTTCTTGTTGTGCCTTCAGCTTCTCCCTTTGCGCATAGTGTTTAATTTTTCATTTTTTAATTCACTTTTAATAAGACACATGCATCTCCAGAACAAAGACGTGTTTTTTGATTCAGTCTTCTTGTGTTTGCCTCAGTCCACTCTGGGCTATATAGCTCTACTCATCGCCACCTTCCATGGGTTGCTGTTTGGCTGGAAGCAAGCCTTTGAGAAGAATGCTTATCACTTCTACCTACCTCCCAGCTTTGTGGTGGCCCTTGTTCTGCCAGTGTGTGTCATTCTGGGAAAGACATTAATGTTAATGCCCTGTGTAGCCTGCAAACTCAAGAAGATTCACATGGGGATGGACAGAAGTCAGCATTGGTGCCAGCGCCTGGAGCCCGTTGGGTCAGCTGCCAATGTGTCACCTGAGAGAGTCACCATAATGTGATCACAACGTCTGCTACATGGGTAAAGGAAAGTTTAGGCATTGATTGCCAGTCTAATAGTAAATATATTTTACCAAAATAAAAAGGTTTGTTGCAAACAGTAGCTCTGTCAGCTAATATTCTGTCATATGTGGGAAACATTTACGCCAACCCCTCGAGTTATTTCTTTAATAAAGATAAATAATTGACTGTGATTTGAATGTTAAACTGATCCAAGCTTCTAGCCCAAGGGTCTGCAACCTGACTGTGTGAGTTACAGTAAGTTACTGTGTGGAGGTAATGTTCTCTAAGTGTACAGAACAACTTATATACTTTTTATTTACACTGGGTTCTAAACTAATATCATGGAGTGATAGTATAATGGGGTTATTTACATCTTTTCTTCCCACTCCCTATCAAGCAATCTTAATATCTCTTATCTATCTATATCCAAGGATGGATGGATTTTATTTTTTCTTTCCTCTTTTTTTTGGGGGGGGGGGTATTTAATTTCAAGAGCAGTGCGTGTGGACTGATTTTAAGCTTAAAATAATTCATGCAGAAAAATGTTTAAAAGTGTATAAATTAAAAAGTATAAAGGCTGCAAAAACATAATGCAGTGTTGAATTTGTAGTGTTAAAGACCCTTTTTTATAGACAATGTAGTATAACTATTTGATATTGTCTTCCCTTTCAGGTCAAAATATGTACAAATTATATTTAGGCTACAAATGCCCCCAAAATTACTTCAGGATCTTTGTTCCGTCAGTTTTTAACAAGACCACTCAACATGATTTCTGACTATACGTATCTCAATGCCTCAGAAAGAACAAAGAGGCTTACTTATATTACTGTTTTAGAACATTTTAGATTCACACCTTATTTCAAGGTCGGAAAATATTAAGGTTGGCTATAATGATTGTTAAAAAAAAGAAGAAAAAACAATTGTTAGATGTTGCTTTTCTTTTTTGTAATATAAACTACATTAAGGTGTGATGCAGTCATAATGAACCTATCTCTTCATGGCTGTGTTGATCCTCCTCACTCCCCCCTCTTGAGCTTGATACACTATGAAGCACAAGGGCAAAAGAATTGTAAAAGATTTTAATTCTTAATGGTGAAGTACAATAAACATGGGAATCATTAGTTGTAAGAAATGTATGAGTTTGATGTACTAATGTTATTGTAACTGGACATAATTTCATCAAATGATTTACAATTACAATTTTGGAGGATATGTGCGTATGGGGGGTAGTCTTTGTGTTACATTGAAAATAAATAAACATAAATGTTAAATTAAGAAACTCAGTATGCAATTTCTTTATATTATTTTTTTATTTTGTGGTTCTTTACTTTAAAGAGAGTTTTTGCACAAAATCCATATTTTTCTAGATCTTTTAATCATGGACCCTTGGGAACTTGGGCCTGACGCTGGGGGTGGGGGGTGGGCGTGATGACCAACAGGTATGTTTGTAACTACTGAGTGTGTTTGTAGACAAGCCCCGCCCATTTCAGATTACTATTTACACATGGTTGTTTTATGATTTCACCCCCCTCCATTACCATCTCTTTCACCTTTTCTTGTGTGCCCCTGGGCTGGTCTGAGTGCTGCATCTCATTGCATTTCCTTATATTTCTTGCAGAACTGACATAGAAGCTCACTCGAGCAATCCACAAGCTCTCACTCTGCTCCATTCTAATGCATCCACCTGCAGACAAATAGATCCATGGATGTCTGTGCTTCCTCGTCTGAGCTGGTATATTAATCCAAAACTGTACGTATGGATAGAAACAATTAGCTTGCTGTTTTTGTTGCTCTGGTAGTGTTAGGTTGGGGTTGTGAGGGGCTGTAAGCTTGTGGGAGAGAGTGTAAACAGGTGACGGGAAGTACGGGCAGGCTTACTTCACACCAACAGTCCCACCCACAACCCGGGTGACTTTTTTTCCTCTTATTTCCTCAATGCTGAGGACTCAGGTGTCAGTCGCATGCTCAAGATAAAGGCCTTCCCTGGTTTGAAGTGACATGTCCCTGTTTGAAGGCATTGGTGCAGTGTGCGTGAGCTGCATTGCATGAGAGGGGTGATTCGTGTCACTCTGCACCTTAGCAGACTAAAGCTCTTTCCTTTAGTTTCTTTGGTCCAACTTATTTGCCTTTGTGTGCATTCAACCTACTTCAGTTTTTCACATTTTCCACAAAGTCAATAATGCAAAGTCTCTTGATGTAACAGCCCCTAGCCTAGAAGTATCTCAGGCTCAGGCTCCTGTTGATTCAACCTGTTTCTGCTCCACAACCACCCGCTCAGCCTGTTTCCCTTGTACCTTTGGCCAGCACCTCTCCACATTTCTCCTGGATTGGATTCCTGTGTTCCAGACCCTCTTTCAACCTTGGACCACCCTTCCTCTATTCCATCTTCATGACAGTAGGCCACACTAAAATCTGCAGACATTCATTATTCCTGTTGGCCACTGCTCACCTGTTCCCACTCCAGAGTTCTGAACCTCCTGGTGGCTGGAGGAGATCACTACACTGACTCACCTGTTCCTGCTTATTCTCCTGCAGTCTTTAATAAATTACTGTCATCTGCTCCTGCGTCTGCTCTCTTTTGGCTTGTCCTCAGAACCACCAAAGCTGACAATAAGTGAGATTGTTTAGTAGCATAGTTTTTTATTAAACCATCGATAATATCCAGCAAGTGCCACGTCTGATTGCAGTTCTTTGAGATTTTGGGGTACTGGCCAGAATTTGAAGGTAGATATTTTTCCTGGTCTGTTTCTGATACCACAAGTCCCAGATAACACATGCATTAATTAAAGTCCTCCTTCGATGAAAACCATGTTTTTTTTTTAGTTTTTAGTTTTTTTTTTAGTTTTTAACATGTATATGTGGCGTTTTTCTTAAGAAAGAGAGTAAATGTAATAAATCGTTTCACTTTTGCATTTCTGAGTATTTCTCCTTTTAAATTGCTGTCAAAGGCTCAGGTTGTGGAGAAGATAACCTTCCACTGACCGCAGTCAAATGAGCCGCCGTTCACATTTCTGTGGTCAAATCAGCATCACTGGATTTTTTGTGTGAGTTTCATCCAATACTTACGGTAGCAGGACTGAGAACGCTAAATCTCCACCAGACTCCACGGAGCTTCTTGATGTGACCACGGAAATGTGAACGGCGGCTCATTTGACCGCAGTTGGAAAGAATCGGTCTGCAAAGCTCTCAACTACCTCATCCAAGCTGACATCTAGCTATAGCGGAGACACGGAGCCACCATAATCAGACAGGCGGGGTCCAGGACATATTAGTGCCGCTCAGCTCCAAAAGCCACGCCCCCCCCGAGAGAATATTTTTCAAACAGAACCTTCAGATCAACATGAAAAATAGCTTTTTAAGACATTTAGATTGTGGGATTTTGTTTAAAAGCTTCATAATTAAAACTACTGGGAATGTTTTGGTTTTTTTTTTTTTTTTTTTTGTGAAAAAGAAAAAAAACGGTCATAGGGGGACTTTAAAGAATTTGCTGTTATCTAAAGAGAATTTTAATCCAAACTCCTTCAGCCTCTTCAACACTTTCAACAGGCATTCTTTATGGTCCTCAAGGATGGCAGAAAAACAAGGATGCCGTTGAGGACAACAAAGACTTCTCTGAGATTGAAGTTTCCAATGCTTTAATCCGTACATCTTTTTGGATGTGCTTCGTCCCCCCTGAGGCATGTGGTTCCATTTCCAAAAGCCTAATGGTGTCACAAAAGCAGCCTTGGCTCTGTCTTTTTATTCATTTGTACTGTTTTAGTAGTAACCTGAGTTCAAGTTCAGAACTGTAAACCCTTTTGACCTAGTCAATGATGAAAAAGATTTCTCTAAGTTTTGCAGGGCATTGGCATCCTTAATCGATAGAACTTTAATTGATCCCACAAAGGGGAAATTGATTTGTTGCCATCTCTCAAAACAAAACAAAGATAATAAAAAACGATGGTAAATAACAGATAATGAAAAGTACTAAAACTCTGTACTGTCATGTGGTCATTTTTTTTGTGGTTAATTAATTACCATCTATAAATCCTTATTCTAAATAACCTATTTTTAATCTAACATAATAATTGCTGTGAGGAGCCTCATTTTGAGGTATCTTAATTTAAATTAGTGACATAGTGACAGTAAAAGATCAAAATACTGTACAACGAAAAACAATGCGTTTTGAAGTGTTCTTATTTTAACATTTCAAACTTTTACGCCATGAGGGTCTTTTTTATTTCGAACAATTAAAGAGAAAAAACATCAAGTCCAGAGTTCTGTAATTTAACAGATGGAAAACATCACAAACAATTTTCTGAGTAATCCAAAAGATATTAACCACAAACATTAATAAATATATATTGTATATTGGGTGGTGGTGGGCTGCTTGTCTGGGGTTGGGGCCCTCTCCAGGGCCGGGGCCTCGCACTGGCCCTCCTGGCACGGTGGGAGTGCTGCTCTTCTGGCTGGGCTGGAGCCTGCACTCTCTGTACTCGGTGCCTTCCTGCTCTCTGGTGTGGGGGGCCTCTGCGGCGGTCCCGTGCGCCCTGATCTGGGTGTTTGGCGATATTGCCCGCCGGGCGGATTCTCTCCTCAGCCCCAGTGGCAGGTGTGGGGATGGCCGGGGGCTCTCCCCCTGAGTACATTCCATCACCATCCACCTCAGCGAAACATAAACACTCACCTGAGCACAGGTGTCAGCTCACCTTAGCACTAACAGGTTGTGTGACAGAATGAAAGGCTTTAATTTTTGGGGTTCAAGTGTGTGAACTGCAGTTGTATTGCTATTTAGACTAGTTTAAATGTGAAAACTATTTTAGCCAACAGGTATGTGTGTAAATACTGAATGTGCGTGTAGACAAGCCCCGCCCATTCCAGATTTCTATTCACACCTGGCTGTTCTATGATGTTACCCCCTCTGTTGCCATCTTCTTTCTCTAAACTCTCCTCTTTTATCTTTCTTTTGTGCCATTACCCCCCCCCCCCTTCTTTTCCGTCCGGCCCAACAGAAAAAAAATAGATAAACACAATCAATATAAATAAAGTTTTGCATAAAATACAAGATGGGTTTAAAATCATACCCTGAGGATTGTAATTCAGTGAAAGCTGCAACAGCAGCTCCGCTCATGATCCACCGGGTGGTTTAACCGGACACCGGAACTGTTCTCCTGAACAAAACCCTTCGTCTGCATCTAAAAACGTCAGCACTGCTGGGTCCTTGGTTATGTGGAGTTTCCATGTTCTTGTGCATGTGTGGGTTCTCTCCCCCCACATTCCTAAAACATACTTCATAGGTCAGTGGGTCACTGTTAATGGTGCTTTTGGTGTGAATATGAGTGTGTGTTGTTGTCGAGGGTGTAGCTCAGCATTGCTTGGCAGTAGCCGGGTTCAAACTGCTTCAGAATGTAGATGAATGGTGTTGGGTCAAAAGCAGGATCGTTATTCAGAGCTGTGTCAAAAGAGGGCGCTGATGTGAAGGGGCTTGAACAGTGGTCTGCACTGTTCCAGGGGATCACTCCGTGAAATAAACCCTTTTAGACTCTGATGGACACAGAAGGGTCTTCACCTCATCCGTTAACGAGTCCTCCTGCAGTCCAAGCAGCTGCCGGCTGATCAGACACTCGCCTGAATCTGCCACACAAATTACAGATATGGAGGATCTTCATTGATCTGCCACACTTTGATCAGGAACAGATTGACAGATTGTGTGTTCGTGTTTGTCAGGTCTTTGCTATGGTAAACAAACCTCTCTGGGATTGATGAATGTTCTGCAGAAATTCATTTCTGTTCAGCTCATGTGAACACAGATATGAATGCTTACAATATATTCATAGGTGTAATCAGTAATCTATTACTTTAGGATAAGTTCAGTAATCTCTCTATAGCATCTGGCTGTTAAAGCCTCTTTTACTCCCTTCATCCTCATCTAACTGAACCCTGTGTTCTGTAATGTCCCTTTATCCTCTGAGGCGTCTTTGTCACTCAGACGATTATGGACAAACACCTGGAATGAAGCTGCAGATCTTTCTGTCAGCTGGAGAGTTAAAGCTTACAAAACCCTCTGAGCTGTTTATCTTATCTGAATTTGACACCTGCTGTAGCTTGTGTGTGTGTGTGTGGGGGGGGGTTCTGGTAAAGCAATGTTAGACAGGGATGATCAGCCTCCCACAGCTGATCAATACATGAACCAAGAAAAAACATTTCTCTGTTAATCACGAGCTAGGTTTACATGGACACAAGTAACTGGAATAAACGCCTGATCAGAATAAAAATACATCATGTAAACACGCCAGTCAGAATCCTCTGGCCCGATCAAAATCTTTCTGATCTAAATTTCCTTCCGATCAAGACAGGTGGATTATACCGATTCTTGATCCGATCGAGGTTCATGTAAACAGACATTCTGATCGTGTGTCATTACTGCTCTGGATTTGACCTCATGCATAGAGGGTCTAGCAGTCTTTGGAACACGAACAGAACCGATCGGCTGCTCTCCGCGAGCGAACTGTTTCTCTGAGCAGATCAGCGGGACTCACAGCTCTGATGTCTGTGAGAAAGGGGGTCGAGAAGGCGGGGGGTCGAGCTTCAGACCCCAGTTCGTCCGGCTGCTCTGACCTGCTGAATTCAGGAAAACCATGTCTCCTGGGAGAACAGACACCCCGAGCAGCTTCAGGACGGTGTGAGGCGGTTTTGAAAGCGGAAATGCCGCTCCACGCACCGAACAGTCCTGAGAAATCGTGTAAACAATCACGTGACTCCAGACTAAATAAAGGCTGATGCTATTCCCACATATTTATATGCAGCCAAGATGCTGATTACTGCAATGCTGCACAGATTTAGAAAATTATGAGCAAACATTCACTTAAAAATATTATTAATCATAATGAAAGCACGTTCAGGGTATCATCTTGATCTATACAGGATCTTTGTTTGTTTATAACTTCTTCTTCTTTTCCTTTCAGCTTTTCCCTTCAGGGGTCGCCACAGTGAATCAGTTTCCTCCATCTAAGCCTGTCTTCAGCATCCTCCACTCTAACACCAGCCACCTTCATGTCTTCATTCACTGCATCCATAAACCTCCTCTTTGGTCTTCCTCTAGACCTCTTTCCTGCAGCTCTAGACTCAGCATCCTTCTACCAATATATTCACTGTCTCTCCTCTGAACATGTCCAAACCATCTCAGTCTGGCCTCTCTGACTTTATCTCCAAAACCTCTAACATGTGCTGTCCCTCTGATGTATTCATTCCTGATCCTATCCATCCTGGTCACTCCCAAAGAGAACCTCAGCATCTTCATCTCTGCTACCTCCAGCTCTGCTTCCTGTCTTTTCTTCAGTCCCACTGTTTCTAGTCCAAACAACATGGCTGGTCTCACCACAGTCTTGTACACCTTTCCTTTCATTTGTGCTGAAACTCTTCTGTCACACATCACACCTGACACTTTTCTCCACCCATTCCAACCTGCTTGCACTCTCCTCTTCACTTCTTTTCCACACTCTCCATTACTCTGTACTGTTGACCCTAAATACTTAAACTCCTCCACCTTCTTTATCTCTTCTCCCTGTAACCTCACTCTTCCACTCTGGTTCCTCTCATTCACACACATGTACTCTGTCTTACTGCGGCTAACCTTCATTCCTCTCCTTTCCAGGGCAAACCTCCACCTCTCTAACTCCACCTCCACCTGTTCCCTGCTCTCACTACAAATCACAATATCATCTGCAAACATCATAGTCCATGGTGATTCCTGTCTAACCTCATCCGTCAGTCTGTCCATCACCATTGCAAACAGGAAGGGGCTCAGAGCTGATCCCTGATGTAATCCCACCTCCACCTTGAACTCCTCTGTCACCCCTACAGCACACCTCACCACTGTCTTACAGCCCTCATACATGTCCTGCACTGCTCGGACATACTTCTCTGTCACTCCAGACTTCCTCATACAATACCATAGTTCCTCTCTGGGCACTCTGTCATAAGCTTTCTCCAGATCTACAAAGACACAGTGGAGCTCTCTCTGACCTTCTCTGTACTTCTCTATCAACATCCTCAAAGCAAATGTTGCATCTGTAGTGCTCTTTCTTGGCATGAAACCATACTGCTGCTCACAAATGTTCACTTCTGCTCTTAGTCTGGCTTCCACTACTCTTTCCCACACCTTCATTGTATGGCTCATCAGCTTTATTCCTCTGTAGTTACCACAACTCTGCACATCTCCCTTATTCTTAAAAATGGGCACCATCACACTTCTCCTCCATTCCTCAGGCATCTTCTCACCACCTAAGATCCTGTTGAACAACCCGGTCAAAAACTCCACTGCCATCTCTCCTAGACACTTCCATACCTCCACAGGTATATCATCAGGACCAAGAGCCTTTCCACTCTTCATCCTCTTCAAAGCCCCTCTCACTTCACCTTTACTAATCTTTCTTACTTCCTGCTCCACAACCGTCACCTCTTCTACTCTTTGTTCTCTCTCATTCTCTTCATTCATCAACTCTTCAAAGTATTCTTTCCATCTTTCCATTACACCACTGACACCTGTCACCACATTACCATTCCTATCCTTGATCACCCTAACCTGCTGCATGTCCTTCCCATCTCGATCTCTCTGCCTTGCTAGTCTGTACAGGTCAGTCTCTCCCTCCTTACTACCCAACCTAGCGTACAAGTCATCATAAGCTCTTTGTTTGGCCTTTGACACCTCTACTTTCACCTTACGCTGCATCTCCCTGTACTCCTGTCTACTCTCCTCAGTCCTCTCAGTGTCCCACTTCTTCTTAGCTAGTCTCTTACTCCGTATACACTCCTGCACCTCCTCATTCCACCACCAAGTCTCCTTATCAACTCTCTTTCCTGATGACACACCAAGTACACTCCTACCTGTCTCCCTGATCACATTAGCTGTAGTTATCCAGTCATCTGGGAGTACCTCCTGACCACCCAGAGCCTGTTTCAACTGTTTCTTAAAAGTCATGCAACAATCTTCTTTTTTCAGCTTCCACCAGTTTGTCCTCTTCTCTGCCTTTGCCCTCTCTTTCTTCATCTTCTTCACCACCAGAGTCATTCTACACACCACCATCCTGTGCTGTCTGGAAACACTCTCACCAACCACTACTTTACAGTCACTGATCTCCTTCAGATTACACCGTCTACACAAGATGTAGTCTATCTGTGTGCTTCTACCTCCACTCTTATAGGTCACTCTATGTTCCTGTCTCTTCTCAAAGAATGTATTCACTATCGCCATTTCCATCTTTTTTGCAAAATCAACCACCATCTGTCCTTCTACATTCCTCTCCTGGATACCAAACCTGCCCATCACCTCCTCATCACCTCGGTTTCCTGCACCAACATGACCATTGAAATCTGCACCAATGACAACTCTCTCATTTCCAGGGATGCTCATCATCACTTCATCAAGATCCAACCAGAACTTCTCCTTCTCTTCCAGCTCACATCCTACCTGTGGGGCATACCCACTAACAACATTGAACATGACACCCTCCATTTCTATCTTCAGACTCATCACTCTATCTGACACTCTTTTTACCTCCACAACACTCCTAACAAACTCCTCCTTTAGGATAACTCCTACTCCATTTCTCTTCCCATCTCCACCATGATAGAACAACTTGAACCCTGCTCCTAAACTTCTAGCCTTGCTACCTTTCCACCTGGTCTCCTGGACACACAGTATGTCTACCTTTCTCCTCTGCATCATGTCCACTAACTCTCTACCCTTTCCTGTCATAGTTCCAACATTCAAAGTCCCAACTCTCAGTCCAACACTAGTGACTTTCCTCTTCTCCCTCTCCCTACGAACCCGCCTTCCTCCTCTCCTTCTTCCACCAACAGTAGTCCAATTTCCACCGGCACCCTGTCGGTGAACAGCACCGATGGCGGTCGTTGTTAACCCGGGCCTCGACCGATCCGGTATGGATTTCGTAGGTCTGATTCGCATATTTGATTTGGCAAAGATTTTACGTCGGATGCCCTTCCTGACACAACCCTCTGTATTTATCCGGGCTTGGGACTGGCACAATGAGACCCTGGCTTGGGCCCCCTCGTGGCTATATTTGTTTGTTTATAACAGAACTCACTATTTTTTCTTCTACAACTATTTCCAGTATTTTAGACAGTTCTGCGTATGTCAAAATGTTTTATTCCAATCAACCGTGAGATACATGGAAACGTTTGTTACAGTTTTTCAGGGCCATGTGCACAGTTCTAGTTGATCTGATCTTTGATCCAATCAAGGACATTTTGCGCATGTAAATGCTGCTACTGTACCGCTGGAAGCAATGATTTTTGAGACCTGGATGAAGTGAGGATTAACCACTCACACTGCAACTGTTCTGGCTCAGGTGCGATGCGGGAGCGCTCTAGCTACAGCAGATGACTCCCGTTAGCTATGGGATGGCTCTGTTGCCGACCTCGTGAAACTCCAAACTCACCAGAAAAATCTACCACAAAACCAGCTCACTGGCCTTGTGGTTTAGTGTTCGCCCTGAGACTGCAATGTTGTGAGTTCAAATTCTGTTGTGTCATATCAAAGACTCCCTGCTTGACACTCAGCATTAAGGGGTTGGACTGGGGGGTTAAACCACCAAGTAATTCTCGAGCACGGCTGTGTCTGGAGCTCACCGCTCCCCCAGGGGAGGGGTCAAATGCGGAGAACAAATTTCACACACTGCGGTGTTTGGCAACTAATGGGACTTTAACTTAACCCACATAGATTCACGCAAGAACCCGCCATTTATATAGGAAGTACAGGAATCCCCCCCCCCATTTGCGGAGACTGGGGACATCTGTGAATACTAAGAAAAACTCTGTCCCCGTCTAACCACCCCACCCCCTCGGCCGAAGAATGTCTGTTGCCAATCCATCTCATCAATAATACTCTGATCATGCTTTGTTAAAAAAAAAAAAAAAAACAACAACCTGCTCTGGATGATAATTATCCTCCGCCATTGACAGGATTTTTCGAGCTGCTTCTGAGTCAGCTGATGCCATTTCTCTATGCATGCACTCACTATTCAGCTGGTGCTGCTCCAGCACACAGCAGCATAGAGGAGAGCACTTGTGCAGCAGCTGTGTGCAGATGTTATGGAGAGAGTACAGCCTGGACTGGCTCTTCTTGTAGAGCTGGTCTGTGTTGGCGGTCCAGTCCAGCTTGTGGTCCAACAGAAGCCCCAGGTTCTTGTAGGTCTGTACCCTTTCCACGCTGTCTCCCTCTATGTGCACCGGCTGAGGTGTTGGAGCTTTCCTCCTGAACTCCAGAACCATCTCCTTGGTCTTGTGGACATTCAGCTGCAGCTGGTTCTCCCTACACCAGCCCACAAAGTCCTCCACCAGCTGCCTGTACTTGCTCGCTGAAATGTCAAACCCATTAAAATAGATATTCAGCTCATTGGCTTTTTCAGCACCTTTACCAAGACTTTTGTCGTCTTCTTGCACCCTGTGATCGTTTTCCTTCCTTCCCACACTTCCCTGATGTTATTGTTCTCCAGTTTCTTCTCCAGTCTGTCCCTATAGGTGTTTTTTGCATCTTTCAAGCAGCCTCGGAGCAGAAGCTCTGAGGCTGTCATTTACATACACACACAGTCCTC
The DNA here is from genome assembly GCF_002922805.2 of Oryzias melastigma. Lineage (NCBI taxonomy): Eukaryota > Metazoa > Chordata > Actinopteri > Beloniformes > Adrianichthyidae > Oryzias > Oryzias melastigma. The sequence continues at coordinate 23,876,246 of NC_050531.1, read as the reverse complement.
CTCGTGTTTAACTGACCAGCAGTCGTGGTCCACTCTGAACATCTGTATCAATGTCAGGTTCAACACTTTTTATTGCTCATTTGGTACGATGGAGAAATGTTGCAAGCAGTGTGATGAGGTTCATGGCAGGTGAGGCACTGATGTCATCAGTCAGATTTACAGACATATGAACTCTATTGTGTTGTTTAAAATTTCAGGTCAGTATTTTTCTTCTGTTTACTAACTGTAGCATGAAAAAAAAACTTCAAAGATTGTTATTATTATTTTACTTATGAATGAAGTCTGTGTGCTGCTCCTCCTGAAGAAACACATGAATAACCTGTTTGTAGAAGTTTTCCTTTTCTTTCTTCTTTTTATTTTTTATTCTATTTTTTTAACTTGTCCTGTCATACAGCTGAGCAAACAGATGCGGGCTGAGAGCTTCTTGTGTTGGGCAGATTTTACTGTCACAACAGGGATTTATTGAGTATAAACCCCTGTTGTATTTCATGCTGAACTCACGTTTCACGTTAAACTTTCTTTTTTTTTTGTTCGACCGGACAGAAAAGAAGAAGAGGGAGGTTGGGGGGAGGGTGAAGAGGGGGGTATAGAGAAGAAAAGAAGATGGCAACAGAGGGGAAGCAACATCATAAAACAACCAGGACTAAGTGATAAACTAGAATGGGCGGGGCCTGTCTACACACACACTCTATATTTACACACACACTTGTTGGCCAAAGTAGTCTCTACATTTAAACTAAACATACTAGTCTCTACATTCAAACTAAACATAATGTACTCAATTCAACTGTAACTGCACCTCACACGCTCCATCAAACAAACCCATTCAGATAATGACATTCATTCTGTCACACAAACGGTTAGTGCTAAGGTGAGCTGATACCAGTGCT
>NC_050531.1:23863027-23875240 GCF_002922805.2 Oryzias melastigma | reverse complement strand
AAACGGTTAGTACTAAGGTGAGCTGATACCAGTGCTCAGGTGAGTGAATATGATGTGCAAATGTGGATGATAATGGAATGTACAAAGGGGGAGAAGGCCAAAACCAATCAATCAATCAAGACATGAATTGATGCTTTGCTCTGATGGATTGATCTCTGAAGTGTACAAGTTCTTGTAAAAATCTTTAAAAGTTTCATTAATTTTGATCGGGTCATAGATAGATAACTTCATTAATCCCCTAGGGGGCAATTCAGTTAAAACAGCTCTCCAGCAAGGACAGATAAAACATGACAGTAAAAGGCAAGACAAAACACACAACAACACAAAACAGTGCATGAAACAATAAATAAAATAGTTTAAAATGAATTAGTTAAAAGATAACTGTGGAACAGGTTCTACCCTAGGGCCGGGTGTAGCCAATCGGATTTAAAAGTTTTATAGCACTAGGGATAAAAGATGTTGTGTACCTGTTTGTTTTCCTGGATGGGACAATAAAACGACAGCCAGACGGTAACATTGAGAAACTGGAGGACAGGATGTGTTCATTTCGAGAGACTGCTCCGGGTTGCACACCTTGAAGCGCCCCCTACATGAGTGACATTTCCTGACTCATCAGTAATAGATGTTATTGTGGATTTTCCTTTATTAATTTTAAGCTGATTAGCTAAAAAATTGCCAGATTTATTAGAGTTTTCAAATCTTTCTAGTCTAAGTCTTTGTATTTGGAATTGTGTTTGTTTGTTAATTATGTCATTTAACTGAAGCTTTAATTTTTTTTAAATCTCCCAGAATCTGTTCTTCTGCATAAGCAGCATAAGCTGTCTCCATTATTTTTTATTTTATTTTCCAATTCTATTAATTCTGCTTTCTCTTTGCGTTTTTTATAAGTTGAATAAGATATGATTTTCCCTCTCATCACTGCCTTTGCTGCTTCCCAGAGAACACATGGTGAGATGTCAGGAGTATTGTTAAATTCTAAGAAGGTTGCCCACTCTTTTTTAAAGAATTCAATAAACTCTTGATCTTTTAACAGAGAGTTATTAAACCTCCAGGTGGAACCCGAAGGTGTTGCTGCTTCCCTGACAATATTTACAGAAACTGGTGCATGATCACTGATAACAATTGGATGAATGCTGGAGCTTTTAACATCTTTTAGAAGAGATTTACTGATTAATAAATAATCTAAACGAGAGTGTGAGTGGTGAACTGGAGAGAAGAAGGTGAACCCTTTAGTGTTTGGGTGACATGAGCGCCAAACGTCGCAGAGACCCAGATCATTCATGTACTGCTTCAGAATACTTGCAGACCGCCATGTACGCTGGTGTGCTGCTGTGCCAAGTTCTGGATGAAGACACGTTCAGATCTCCTCCTGTCAAAAAAGTGGAGTCAGAGTGAGCCGAGAGTGAGGTGAAAAGTCTGTGAAAGGAGGAGGGATTGTCTGAATTTGGTCCATAAATGTTAGCGATACAGAAATCTTTGTTCTGAATAGATATAGTAATGATTACAAATCTTCCTTCTGGATCAATAACTGTATCTTTATGGGTAAAAATAATATTTTTATTAATTAAAATGGCTACTCCTCTTTGTTTGGAGTTGTAACTAGCAGCATAGACTGATGGGAACTGCGAGCAGCACATGAGATGTTCAGTTGATTTGGATAAGAGGGTCTCCTGCAGTAAAACTATATCTGCTTTTAAATCATTCAGGTGGTTTAAAACTTTCAGCCTCTTGGGTCCAGAGTTCAGTCCACGAACATTCCAGCTAATAATGTTCAGATTAGACATGACTACACTGACTGGGGGGGTGTGAAGCTGCATAGTGCGTTCATCTGCTGTGCCCTCCTTTTCTTTCTTCAGTATTAAAAGTCTCTCTGTCTCAGTAGAGATCACAACCAGATACGTGTCTAAACACATTCTTGAGTTTAGGGATTCAAAAACCGAATCCTCCATTTAGAAAATGGTGCTAAAAAATATTGAAGACGGCTGGACTTGACCTGCTGCTGCTATTATTCTTCAGCTGCGGTGTCGCATACATTATCTGGGCTCACAGCGCCCTCTGCCTAGTGGCATGTGTGCTGCGGCAGGCGGACTGCCTGCCTTGCCTAGTGTATTTTAAAGGCGCATATTTAGCAGATAAAACGACTAAACGAGTCACCAACTGGCACCAGTATACTCAGACAGAAGGCGAGAGATTAGCAAATTATGTCATTTTAAAAAAAAGCATCTTTTATGATGATAGAAAGACCAAAATGCGTCAACTGCAGCTACAGTCAACAGGACACTTGAAGATTTTCAGGGATTTTTTTTGTTTTGTTTTTTCTTTTTGTTATTTTTACCAAAGAAACGTTATAAACCCACACAGTAAAGGTAATCATAGAAAAGACATGTCTTAAAAACATAACATTTGATTTTTGTTTTTAATTTTAAAGAGTATATTAATTTTAATGAATTTATGAACTTTTGAAGCTATACTTTCCTGGTGAGGCAGGGCCTCACCTGCCTCCCCTGACTGCATTTCACTGGTTTCAAGACATGAAGGCCTGAAGGCAAGCAAGAAACAACAGCTAGAAAGTAATGCTTACAAGTGATTTTGACATACAGATTGTTGGGGAAACTGTGTGAAAAGCAATGTGTATCACATTAAAAACAGTTTTATGAGCCTGCATTCATCTGACCACATCTGAGTTGTTGTCTGGCTATAGTGGTCGATTTGGTCCACTTGTTCTGTTCTGAGTACAGAGTTTATTCAGACTCAGAGCAATCTGGAGCTCTTCTGATTGGAAACAAACAAAGATCACCTCAAAAGATGGGTCCGAGAGTGGTTCCTGGTCCCAGACCAGGGTCTGTATTCAGACTGGGAATTTATTCCAGATTATTGGTTGGAAACAAACTCAGAGTCACAAAGGAAACCAAATGTGTCCAGTTTGAATACCCCTTCAGCGGTCCGGCAGCTTAGCAAAAAGATGCCCAAAACAAGAAGTTTTTGTATTGGACAATTTTACTTCACAATTGTTATGTTTTATATTTCAATGACAGATCAGATATATGTTTCTACTAAAAATTTGATTGATTAAAAATGTTTATGTACTGTAAATGTTTGTTTTGTTTAGATTATGGACTGGATGGAAAGGAAAGTAAGGAGGATGTGTGTGTGTGTGGGGGGGGGGGTTACAAAGCATTTGATGATTTTTAAAAAAGCATCAAAATAGACAAAAAAGTTGCCTCAAGCTAATCATCAATGTCATAAATTACAGTACACAGAAGGGTTGTAGTTTAGTCTTTGCAACCTCACTCACAAGTGCAGGTGTGTGTACGGCATATTAACACAAACACATTAATTACATCATAGGTTAGACCAGGTGGAGGAAGGTTTCAGGTTTAATGTGCGACCAAAGAGTGTAGAAAGGTATAGAAGACTGTGGTGAGAGCAGCCATGGTGTTGGTTTAGACTCTGATGCAGAGAGAGGAAGCAGAGCTGGAGGGAGCAGAGATGAAGATGCTGAGGTTCTCCTTGGGAGAGAACAGGATGGATCAGGAATGAATCCATCAGAAGAACAGATCACGGTGGATCTCCTAGAGATAAATACAGGAAAGCAGATGGAGATGTTTGGACATGTTGAGATGGAGGAGATTAGCCACAATACACAAGACAAAAGAGGAGGTTCATGGAGAAAGAGGAGGACATGAGGGTGTCTGGTGTGAGTAGGATGATGCAGAGCAGAGGCTTAGATGGAGGCTCATGTTTCACAGTGGTAATCCATACGGTGAGCAGCTAAAAAAACAAAGATTTTCCAGAGATTTGAGTTTGTCCGTCTTCAGTTAACAACACATTTCTTTAGCAATTGGGCACAAAGTTTGGTGACTTCTTTCCCATCTATTTCCTCTGCAACAACCGTAAGTTCACAAGTAATCGGAATAAACGCTTGATCAGAGTAAAAACATACCAAGTAACCACGCCATTCAGAATACTATGGGCCGATCAGACTCATTCTGATCCAAAATTCCCTCCAATTGATAGGTGTGTTATACCAATTGTTGATCCGACCGTGGTGCATGTAAACAGTGCTGAGAAACCGTGCAAAAAAATTCATGATCTCAATTGCGTCCAGACCACATAAAGGCTGATACCAATTCCACATTTACGCGCTGCCAAGATGTCCGTTGCTGCATTGCCCGCATGGATCTTAAGTGCATTCAAGGCTAAATGTGTAACTAGTCCTTCCTCCGGGTCTGTGCGCCCAAGAATAAAACACTGACCACATGTGTTTAGAAAACAATGAGCGAAGGGTTGCTTAAAAATATTCATAATAATGAAAGCATGATGCATGAATGCAGCATCTTTGTTTACAATGGAACATGTTATTTCTTCTTCTACGGCTGTTTCCATCATGTTTCCAGCAGTTCATGTCAAAATAATGTATTCTCTTCAAACGTGTTGCATAAGTGTTTGTTACAATCAGAAGTTTTTCAGGTCCCACGTGCACAGTTCAAATGTAATCTTTGATCTGATCAAGGACATTTTGCACATAAACGCAGCTATAGGCCCAATACGAATTCTTCATTTCCCTTCATTTATCCCTCCAAACGGAGGGTGATGAAAAAATAGTGTCTAATATTTTGGATGTGACTTTCGTTTGATGGCGTCATCAATAATTGACGGTCCGCTAGTGTTAGGAAGGAGCTTCCAGCGCTTGAATATCCATAACAACAGTTTTATAACTTTAAAAAGGTCACGCTACAACAGAAAATCATGACTTACATTTAAATGTACAACATGGTCTACTCTTGCGATGGTGGACTTTAGACCCCTCTGTTTGGAGTATGAAACATAAAAAATAAAAATCTAAAACAAGACTTTGACTTCAACTGACACTTCAAAGTAAGGGGAAGGAAGAAGGGGAGAATTCGGATTGACCCATAGACTGCATATATCACTGGACATACTGACTCCTCCCCCTGGCGTTTCAAAGAGGAAGTACATGTTGGCTCCCAGAAGCCAAACTCTCATAAACTAACTATTCTTGCTCTACCTTTTTCCTAACATCATCTTGCAAATCCTATTTTTTTTACTATATTTTATTCTGTATTGCCAGTTATTCACATGATAAACTGACCAATCAGATGCCTCAGTAAAAGCATATGGTGCCCCCTGGTCCCACCTCAACCGTTTGACAGAAACTCCCAAGCCACTTTCATTGGAAGGGGTGTGGACTTCAAACAAGCTCATTCTTGATTGGCGACTGTAGTTGCCAATTAGACAGACTAGGACCAATCGCTGTCATCTGGCTCCAATGACGGTGTCCGGATATAAATAGTGACTGAATTGGCCTCGCTGGAGCCGGAATTACATTTTCTACGGCTGAGGTCACACCTTCTTTGTAAAGCAATGTATGTCCATGGAAACAACTTACTAATTCCTTTAGCCCTATTATCATCATTTGTCTGCTTCCTGTTCTATCTTTGACCATCACTGATTGCCTGACCCTGACTACAACCTTATTCTAACCACCAACCCTTATAAACAGACATTTGTGTGGACCAGGTAAATGTCCTCACAATTACATAAACTACCAGCACCCATGGTGATGAGGCCTCCCTTTCAATTTCATTTAAAGTTGCTTAAAAACTGAACACAAATGTGCATGTGGCTCCTCTGCACAGATGATGAGAGAATTCCTGCTGCGCCCGGATCAATACAGAGGAAGTGTTGCTCATAACTGCAGGTCTCAGAGGGAGACGCTGCTCATTGTTCAGCTGCTCAGCTACAGCCAATCAGCTGTATAAGTGAATTAAAGTGTGTGTGTTTGAGTGTGTGCATGTGTGTGGGAGGGGAGTAATGAATGAGGATGATCCAGCTGGGTCTCCGATCGATCAGTGGGGAGGGGGAAGCAGCCAGAAAGCCTTCTCTCTCTTGAGCTTCACCTCACAAGCAGACCAACATGACAGGAGAGGACGCTGACAGCTGCAGGTTTTTACCTTAAAACTTAGCCCGTCTTTCCACTGACTTCTCAGAAGATGAATTCTTTTTACCCTCTGATGCTGCTGATGTGTGCTGGAACAGTGGCTGCACGCCTAAAGGCAGCAAGAGTGCTGAGCGGTAAGTGCCATCCTGGGTTCCTTAGACTCTCTCAGATATTTCTTCATGTTCTTCAAGACATCCTGTTTTTCTGATATTCTTTTGTTTTCTGGTCTAGTTCTCAAAAGAGTATTTCCATGTTCTGTCTTGTGTCTTTCGGTGTTCCTTCATACATCCTGCATGGAGTTTGAGAACATCATCCCCCTTCATTGATTACTTTTGCATGGTCCAACAGAAGAAATCTTTTGTTGTTTTATACATTCTTTCATGTTCTTTCAGATGTTTTTTCACATTTCTTTAAATGCTGTTCCATGTTCCTTTAGATGGTTTTCAGGTGACTCTTTGACCTCTTTCTTAAGACTTTACTCAGAGGTTTTCTCATATGTTCCTTCAAACGTAAATGTTTCATTGGACACATTTTTACATTCCTTGTGAAGTTCTTTTATGTTTCTTCAAAAATCTGTAATGTTTCAGTAGATCTTGTCAGATTCCAGTCGGCCCCCCTGCTTTATTTCAAACATTACTTTCAACATTCGCTCTGCTTTGAAGTTCTCTTGTGTTCTTTAGATTTTCATATCCTTTTCTGTGTTCCTATCAGCAGCGGTGTCATTGTCCTCCAGTGTGTCTGCATAATGCTTTCTCTGCTTAAGCTTCTTTCCCTCTGCAGGAGTTTGTAACTGCACATCCAGCCTAAACTAAAACTTAGCTTTATTTTCAAGATCTTCACATTCTTTAGTTAACAGGTGACAACAAAAGAGAAATGATTTTTTACACAGAGTGCAGTCAATCACAAACCCACAAATGTGTGTTTCTGAGAAAAATGACGGACCTTCGTGACTAACTCATTTGGTGCACAGGGTAAAAAGGCATGTTTACATGTTTCTCTTTAGAAAGTGGAAATCTTTGCTAAATAAAAGTAGTTACATGTTGCTTTCTAACAGTATACGTTGCAGTATAAGAAAATCTCTTGACCATAAATAATACAACACGGCAAAAGTTATCATTTCTGGTAGAGAAGACTGCATTCTGGAAGTTTCTCAGCAGTAGTACCAGTGCATCCAGCTTGGTTCTTATCAAACAGAAATTTATGAAGCTCTTACTGCAGCTTAAAGCCAGAGCAGGCAGCTGTGCACGGACGAGCACAGGCAAACGAGAACACAAATACATTGAGCTTTTTAGTGGCTCTAGCAGCAAAATGATGATGGTGCAGCAGCAGAGCATCCAGCTAATCACTTAAAGTAGGCCTACTTCTGTGCAATGCTGTTCTGGCAAAGTGTGCATTAATCACTGTGCGACGCACACACATGAGCACTCACAAAATGTGTCTTCTGAGACACCAGTCTGTGCTGCAATGCTAAGGCTACAGTAACAACGTTAGCATCGCAACAATAGGTGATTAGGATGGACTTCACTGAATAGTCCATGATCACCTAAATGAGGAAACCTGGTTTCCAAAAGGTAAACCAGAAAACCTCTCTTAAGCCAGACTTCAGCAGAGACATCAGAAAAACGCATTACTATAGCAGATGTATTGACTCCACTTTTAAGCCTTTCTTAAAAGGAGCTGTCGCTGGGGACAGGAAACAACACACACTCTTTGAACTCCTGTTACTCCTGACTGTTTACGCAGTTAATGTAATTCCAACGGATTCTGAAGCAGAGTAAAACAACACTGTTATACTAGCTGCGTTTCCATGGACACAAGTCATCGGAGTGAACGCCTGAATACAATGTAAACACGCCAATTGAAATACTCTGACCCGTTCAGACTCTTTTGGTTTAAAATTTCCTTCTGATTGAGATGGGTGAGTTATACCGATTGTTGCTCTGATAGTGGTGAATGTAAACAGTTCATTCCCATCGTGTGTCATTACTGCGCTGGTTTCTACGTCATGCGCAGACAGTGTGGCGCTCCAGAGCAGGCTTAGGAGCGCGAACAGACCGGCCGGCTGCTCTGCAACAGTGACTCCTCACAGAGCAGCCGGACCCCGTAGCTTCATGTCGGCGAGCAGGGGAGGGTGCTGTGGTGTGCGCTCTGGAGGAGACTTTAGACTGCAGTCTGGTCGGCCGCTCTGCAGGAGCCAATCTGCAAGACCAAAAACCGTGTCCTCTGGGAGAACCGTCTCTGAACGGAGGACTGCCTTCAGGTGTGTGAGCAAGCAGAATGCAGAAATGCTGCGAGCAGTCCTGAGAATCGAGCAGATGTAACTGGTTCGTCTTTGTTGCTCTGCGCTGTGATCCGGTGAATAAAGACCAGGCTTCAACCTTGACTCAGTTTCCTTTATTCTGGCTGAAAGAAAAACAAATATAATGGTGGATTCACACCAAACGCGACAAATTTGAGTGCCACGCCCCTTTTCCCCCACACGGTGAATTCGCTGCTCGCCGCTTGTCAAATAATGAGTTTCTTACACTGCGGCCGCATGTGGGAGGAGCTTCCAGCTCTGTCTGTGGATATCTCACTTAGAATGAATGAAGACACAGATGATGTTGAGAAATCCATCCATCCATCTTCTTGACCGCTTCTACCCTTTCGGGGTCGCGGGGTGCCGGAGCCTATCCCGGCTACTGAAGGGCGAAGGCGGGGTACACCCTGGACAGGTTGCCAGTCCGTCGCAGGGCCCCAATCACACACACATCCACTCTCACATTCACACCTAGGGGCAATTTAGAGTCACCAATTAACCTATGAAGCATGTTTTTGGACGGTGGGAGGAAGCTGGAGTCCCCGGTGAAAACCCACGCATGCACGGGGAGAACATGCAAACTCCACACAGAAAGGTCCCAGCCGGGATTCGAACCGAGGCCTTCTCGCTGTGAGGCAAGAGCGCTAACCACTTGCGCCACCGTGCAGCCCACATGTTGAGAAATAATGTTTATTTATTGTGAAGATTTCTACAGAAACATCAGTAATCGTGTCTCCATGTTTAGATTGTGAATATTATTAAAGATTTTCCCGGTACACTGGGCTGTGTCTGTATGACAGCTGCTTCTGCAATGTTTCTGTGTCTCTGTGGTTCAGCTTGAAGGTTCTCTGTTTCCTATTAATCCGAGGAGAGGAAATCAAATTAGGAGAATTTTTTATTTTTTTTATTGTCTTAATGAGACCCGAGCTGGCAACCCCTGCAGCATCTCGGCCTATCAAGCGACTGAGCTCCGCCGCGGGAGCGAAAGCCACTGATCTGTTGGGCACCGATTGGGTTTTGTGTGGTTCCGGTGCCAAAGCGGTCCTTCGGTTTCAGTTCCTAGTCTGTGCCAAAGTTTTTCTGGCCCAGGTGCACAGTTCTATTCTAATTTGATCTTCGATCTGATTAAAGACATTTTAGACATCTAACTGCAGTCACTAAAAATGTTGCAAATCAGCAGCAAACAGTTTTTCCCCATCAGAATCAGTTGATTTTTTACTGTAAGTCCATTTATGTACTGTTTTAAATCTTCATGACTATTGCATAACAGCATGAAGCTGCTTTTCTCCGTACACAGTATAAGAGTTTGGGTAATTCCAAGAACGTCAGCACTGGAGCTGAAGCTTGGGAGTTCCAGGGGTTAAAGAGACGAGCAGCAAGCGGAAAAAGTGAAGATAAAAGTAAATGAGAGAAACTACTCTCTGCAGCGACAGACTGGCGACCTGTCCAGGGTGAACCCAGCCTTCGCCCTTCAGTAGCCGGGTTAGGCTCAGGCACCCAGCAACCCCGAAAGGGACAAAGGGGTCAAGAAAATGAATGAATGAATACTCTCTGCAGCTGAGGTAAACCTGTGGGTAGACCAGGCAAGCACATGAAAACATTTTCATTGCGTCTCAGGTCAGACCGTATGCTTGGAGGATCCACAGCATCTCTGCTACAAGATTGCATACTTTCATGACATATCGAGCCGCGTTTCATTCAAAGAAGCTCAGCAGGCCTGTGAAACAGATGAAGGAGCACTGCTGAGCATCACCAGTCCATCTGAGCAGAGAAACATTGAACACCTGCTGCAGGTAAGACACAACAGATGCACCTTTTCCTTCTCTTACCTCCTGCTTTCTTGTTTTTCTTCCCCTTCCCCTCTTCCTCTTTCCTGTTTTCTTTCTACTTTTCATCTTTACCTTTTTGTGTTTTCCTCCTTCTCTCCAGGCACTTTGGTCAGGAGCGATGGGCGGGGCAAAAGGGAGAGCAGGAAAGGCGGATGGAGATTTCTGGATCGGTCTGACCCGGGAGGGCGGGGCTAATCAGACCCAATCAGATTTCAGTTCTGCAGCCTTCTGTTCTCAGCTCTACTACTGGACGGACGGCAGTGGGGCTTCCTTTAGGTATTGTGGCGTTACACTCCACCAGGTGACCTTAGCTGTCTGTAACCATTGTGACCATGGCACAGGAACTGGTATTTTGATGAGCCCTCTTGTGGTAGCGAGGCCTGCGTAGTCATGTACCATCAGCCCACTGCACTTCCGGGTCTGGGCGGAGCTTATCTCTACCAATGGAATGACGATCGCTGCAACATGAAGCACAACTTCATCTGCAAGTATGATCCAGGTAAGCAGCAGCTCCAGACGCATTCCCATGACACGCCTACACTTCGCCCTTCAGGGTCTCTTCTCCTCCTCCAGATAGCCTGCTGGTAACGGAGCACAGCAACGTCCCAGCAGGGGGGGACACAGGTCAGCAGAAACCCCTCTATCACACACATGTTCACATGGAACACCTGCTAAACTTTGAGGACGTGTCTAAATGTCTGTGTGAATGTGTCAATGTGTCAAGCATCTGCTGCAGGGGGAGGAGGGGTCACTCTTTCTGCAAACAGTGAGGATGCCCCCCCAAAGGTTCCCGTGGCTGGAGCTTCAGGTGGGGACTGTGTTTATGGGATTTTGTGTTACGAAATGTGTTCTCACTGTCTGCTGTCTTCCTCAGGGCTGTTGTTGCTGTACGTGGTCATTCCCACAATCCCGCTGTTGCTGCTCATCCTGGTGGCTTCTGGAACGTGCTGTTTCCAGATGATGAGCCGGAGGTGAGTCTGCAGCACAAAGCTGAGCCAAAGTCAAAGTGATGCGTAACGTAAAGTCTACACATCTGCTGTTTTCTTTGGCTGGGTACACAACACTAACCATGTGACTTTTGTCTCCTGCCTTTCATCTAAACATGCACTGAAACCACAATGATAATTATATCAGAAAAAGATGGATACAGTGAGTAGGGGAAGTTTTAAGATACCTTTAAAATAACCACTCTGTATCATTGCAGCCATTTGCTAAAACCAGGAGAGTTCATCTTATATCTCAATCATGTATACTGAGTGAAATATCTTGACAGAAAAAACAGGTGTAGAAATCTCTGCAGATTTACAAATAAGGCAAAAAAACCCCCAAAACTTGCATGATCTTCAGATCCTTAGCTGGGACTCTCGTACTGACTGACTTTGACATTCTGTCCATTTCTTCTGATCCTCCTTGAGATGATCCTACTTCATTGAGGTCCAACTGTGTTTAAATAAACTGATTGGACTCGTTTAGAAAAGGTCCACGCTTGTCTGTGAGAGCTCTTACACCTCCCAGTGCACCTCAGACCAATGACAATCATGAGGTCAAAGGACCTTCCTGATAAACTCTAACAGAATTCTGGTGAGGCACTGATCTGGACATGGTTACAAAATAATTTCTGCAGCCCTCAAGGTTCCTCAGAGCACAGTGGCCTCCAGAATCTTTAAATGGAAGAAGTTTGGGACAACCAGAACTCTTCTAAAACTGGTCTGTCCAGCTAAACAGGGAATTTAGAAACTGAAAAGACAGCGGTAAAGAAGAACCCAAAGATCACTGAAGCTGTGCTCCAGAGTGTTTATTTCAGATCCTGGTCTAGATAGGGCAACTGAGCAACCACCCACCCAATATTCAAAAGTAAGGGTGAGAAGCATGATGGACTCCGCTGAAGCAGAGGATCAGCTGTTCCTGTCCAGAGCTAAAGTGGATCTATGATCCAAGCCAGCAACCCTCAACCAGGGGTAACCAAATCCAGGCCTCGACATCTGGTTTTCCAGAAATCCTGCCTTATTTGCTGCTGATTACCTGGATCAGGTGTGTTTAGCCAATAAGGAGCTTCAATGGCAGGTTGGCTGGAAATTATGTTGGTTAACAACTCTAGATTAACTTATTTTATACCACTTGGG
>NC_050531.1:23861184-23863001 GCF_002922805.2 Oryzias melastigma | reverse complement strand
GGGCTGGCATGGAGTGTGCACTGAACCTGCCCTCTTTGAGGGCTTGGTTCCCCCCTCTGTTCGCCTAACCTAGGGGTCTGCAATCTGTGGCTCTAAAGCCACATGTGGCTCTTTTAGCCCTCCATTCTGGCTCTTTGTTAAAAAATGTTTTTGCTATTGAAAGTAGCTGTAAAGTAAGTAGTAAAGTAAAAACAAATAAAAAGAGAAGTAATCAATCACTCTGTGAGGCTCCTGACCATGGTCGCTGTAATGCTCCGACAAACAGTTCGTCTTTAACAAAGTTAGACTGAAACCTTTTGACAGATTTTTTAAAATCAAGTGGTGGTCAGTAGGTACAACTAGAATTCCTATTTTTCAACCAATTCAAAGATTTTAAGTGAAACACATTGTTAGAAAAATATGGTAAAAGTCACTCAATTTCTATTTTTTTTGTAATTACTGGCTGAGATGCACCCCAAAAGGTAAAATAAACTTTTTTTCCTCTTTTAAATCACTGCTGACATCAAATTTCCTATTACTACATTTTCTGCATTGAGATGTTGAGGATGTCTTTAATTTTGAAAGGATTTCATGTCAAAAATTATAAACAGTTTAATATTTTTGAAAAAAAAAAAAACTATTTTCTCTTTATGTTTATGTATTATCTATGCCAAAAATCAATATTTCATTTATAGTTACCGGGGCTGCACGGTGGCGCAGTTGTTAGCGCTCTTGCCTCACAGCGAGAAGGCCCCGGTTCGAATCCCGGCTGGGACCTTTCTGTGTGGAGTTTGCATGTTCTCCCCGTGCATGCGTGGGTTTTCACCGGGGACTCCGGCTTCCTCCCACCGTCCAAAAACATGCTTCATAGGTTAATTGGAGACTCTAAATTGCCCCTAGGTGTGATTGTGAGAGTGAATGTGTGTGTGCTTGAGGCCCTGAGACAGACTAGCGACCTGTCCAGGGTGTAGCCCGCCTTCGCCCATCAGCAGCCGGGTTAGGCTCCGGCACCCCCGCGACCCCGAAAGGGACAAAGCGGTCAGGAAGATGGATGGATGGATTTATAGTTACCATATTACAACAATTAAATATTAGTGCAAAGCAGTGTCTTATTTTTCTAAGCGTGATTTAAGACTTTGTGGCTCCTACCAGGTTGTAGTCGGTGAGAAACCATCTCTTTAAATGCTGACCTAACCCATGGAATCCTGCTCACTCCAAACACCTCGACTGAGCAGGGCCAGCCACACCACGCCCTCCATCACACCCCAGTAACCAGCTCAATTTAACTCCTCCAAAAGGCTGGCCCCTCTACAAGTGTGGGGTAATAGGTGGGCTGCAACCACCCTGGCTCCCAGACAAAGACTACATTGGAGAATCCTGAGTAACTGCTAAAGAGCACAGACCAGAGCTCCACATTCAGGAGGCTATCTCTAGCCAGTGGAGAGGCTCATTGAGTCAGTTTTTGGAATATCTGAATATTGACACTGCAAATGCAGGAGGACAGTGTTCCCCAAGGACCGGGGTTGGCAAACTGGATTAAATAACAGCCTGTTCTCATTACTTACAACTCTCATGAAAAAGCAGAATTTATGGAAATGAATCCTGAAGCAAAACTGGACCTAATTGTTAATACATTTATTTAAGGTGTCATGAAGAAGTCATTCTGCAGCTTTTGATCACAAAGATAAACAAAAACTATCAGTTGAGATGTTCATGATTGGACTATTTCTAAGGTCATAGGAAGCTGCAGAGGTTAATGGAGCGTAACTTAACGAACACCTGTTTGAGCTGGAATTTATAGAAGATAGGACACAACTAGACGATATACAGTATTCTGC
>NC_050531.1:23850506-23861036 GCF_002922805.2 Oryzias melastigma | reverse complement strand
TTCGTGGGTATGGGAGGGGCTGCAAAAAAAAAAGTACAGGTTTTTAGAGGATTACTCTTCAATGGATGAACGGATTAAAATAACTCTTTGAGGATCTTTATAGTGAGGAATGAACAGTAAAATGCATTAAAATCTTAAAAAGTTAAATTTTCATGGTAGGACCCCTTTAAAGACCCACTTTCCCACAATGGAGAACATTTATATAAAATAATTGAAGATTAACACTGGTGCTTCTTCTTCACCTTTTGGCTTATCCCATTTTCGGGGTCACCACAGCGTAACAGCACCCACTGTTTCTCATCAGTGATTTGGCAGTTTTTACCCCGGATGCCCTTCCTGACACAACCCTGTACTTGAGGGGCACAGGGACCCAGTTAGGCAGCAGCGTCAAGGGTCTTACCTAAGGACCCAATCTGGATGGAGATCAGTGGACAATCCGGGGATTGAACCCAGGGCTCCTGGGTGCAAACTCTATACTTAGCCCACTGAACGGAATTTCTTTACTCAAATCATGTTGAATCGGGAGCAGATAAAAACAATTTTGATCAGTAGAAAACAAGCCCAAATGGCTCTTTTATTGTTAAAGGTTGCCGAGCCCTGTCCTATTTGGAACAGGAGAGGGGAGGGGTTGCTCAGTCCATTGATATACAGTCGATGGTGCAAACGCGTCACCAGTCCTGTCCACAAGCCAGATGAAAATTTATGATTAACATCTGCTGTTCTGCAGAAAAAATGCCACAGGTTTTTTTTTTGGCTAGAAATGCATAATCAAAATGACAAGGCCACTGGGAACAGTTTTACAAAAGAAAAAGATATATATTTGAAGTGGGACTTAAAACTTAATTTGTCCTAGCCCTTCAAACTTTTTTTTTTCTTGCAAAATCTAAGGAGAAAATGTCAGGAGAATTTCCATTGTGTCATACATGTCTGTGGTTTGCACTGATGATACTATCATTTCTTCCTGTAGCCACTCCACAAAACCCCCCGCTGACCCGTCTGCCCTGTGGATCTCCAGAAGGCCTAAAACAGACAGCATGGAGGTGTGACT
Organism: Oryzias melastigma; assembly: GCF_002922805.2. Taxonomy (NCBI): domain Eukaryota; kingdom Metazoa; phylum Chordata; class Actinopteri; order Beloniformes; family Adrianichthyidae; genus Oryzias; species Oryzias melastigma. The sequence continues at coordinate 23,859,988 of NC_050531.1, read as the reverse complement.
TCATCCTGCAGACTCTTTCTGTTTGTGACGGTGGATCTTTCTGTCTCTTTCTGCTGCTGTTCTCCACTCCTCCTCCAATAGTATACCTCTTACTTCATGCTTTCTGCCAGTTATTTCTTTGCTTCCTTCACTTCCCTTTTCCTTCATTCCTGTTCTTATTCCTGTCTTTATGGTTCTGGAGGGGGGAGGGGCTAAACATCAGAGCTGCATCACATGGCAGCTGTATGGGAGGAGCTTATAATAAAGCAGAATGCCCAACTTTCACTGATGTATTTAACAAGTTTAGCTACTGCTGTGTCTGAGCATCAGCTTCTTTTATAAAAGCATCTGTGGTTTCAAGGGTTGCTTCATTGTTGAGTCTTTCACTTTCTGTATGGAAATCTGAATAAAAGATTTTGGGGAAAAGTCTACAGCACGTTCAATCAAGATAATTGCAGAAATTAAGCTTCCACTTCCACTGAAGATCCTGACCCGGGGGTCACACGGCTAGTGTCACAGCTCAGGTGTGATGTGGGAGTGGTCTAGCTACAGCTGATGGCTCATATTAGCTTCTGGTTGGCTGCAGCCACAGGCTCTGCTGCCGACCTCACAAAACTCCAAACTAACATACATTCACGCTAATCCCCCTTTGTCTGCTGCGGCTCAGCTGCATCGTCCGGCAAAAATTTGAACTAATCGCAACGGATTTAGATTTAGATTTCAGTAATATGACCTCCTAATGCAGCAGATTCAAACATAACCATCTTTAGTTCTTATGAGAGCTGGAAGACAGTGGAGAAATGTTCTGTAGGGGTTTACAGGACTGCAAGGAGCTCAACATCATTGCAGATAAAAACATGAGACATCTTTGGAGTGAACCGTTAAATAACATAAAGATTTACTTCAATAAAACTGTGTTTTTTGTCTTTTAACATGTTCTTGTAGTATTTTCTCATGATGGAAGTTTTATTGAAGGAACTGAGATTAAAACGACTTCTGAGTATCTCTTCATTCAAATCGCTGTAATTCAGGAGCAGATGAAAAAACTGAATTATGAATTAGTTTAGTATTGGTTATGCAATGGAGATACAATGGAGATTCACAAGCTCCCTGCTCTGCTCCATTCTGAAAAAAACTGATCCATCAACATCTTCCTGTTCCATCTGGGCTGGATCAAATCTGTACAGCTCTGACATCACTATCTTCTAATGTTAGTTTGGTGTTGTTAGAGGTTGTAACCTAGTGGAGTGTAAACAGAGTGATCATGAAATAAAGACTTCCTTCCCGCCCACAGCTCAGGCAAATTTCTAATGAACTCCTGCTGCTCTGCAGAAACTGTCCTAGAAAACGACAGTTTGGTTTGAAATGGGAGCTAGATGGAGAGGAGAGCAGCCCAAAGGTGAAGAAGACAGCTGCAGAGGCCACATCAAAGCAAGAACCCCCACCCACCCAAAAAACAGTCACATGATCTATTGATTGCAGTTTTTTATTGACATTCTCCTCTTCCTGACCCCATCTATTGCTGAAACCAGTCTAGACCTCAATCAGCAGGTCCAACGCTAGTTAGCAAGTTACCCCAGATGGAGTGGCGTCCTGGTTCAGGCGTGAACTAATGAGCGGTGACGTGTCCTGTGAATGCAGAGCATCAGCCTCAGAGCACCACCCCCCAATCACTACCCAATGTCTACCTGAAGATCAACAACTGCTGACTGCTAGTCTTTAATCTTGTGGAACCTTTGATGATTGGAGATCATGTGATCATGTTAGCTCTCAGTCTTTGTAACTCCACAGACCAGCTTTGACATTTCTGTGACTTTAAAGGAGAACTGCTGTCATGTAGCATCTAGCAGCTCAATGTTTGTTGCGTCCTCAAACCCGCCGGTCCCGTCGGGAGTGTGCACAGCCTCTTCCTCTCTGCATGCTAAGCCATGTTCTTCATCAAATAGAATGGCCGGGACATCCTGAGCAGTGGGCTGTTCTGTGCCATGCATACGCCTCTTGTGCTGCTGCAGGTTGCCGCGGCGGTTGAAGCGTGCTGGGCAAAGGTCGCAGGTGAAGGGCCGTTCTCCTGTGTGGATGATGACGTGTCTGGCTAGCTGCGAGCGGCACTTCTTGTCTACGCCACAGATATGGCAGATAAAGCTCTCGGGCAGGCGTGCACCGTTATCATGGACCACCTCGCGGTGGCGCTTAAGGTGGCTAAGGCGGCGGAAGCTGCGACTGCAGATGTCGCAGTCAAAAGGCCGCACATCGCTGTGGATCAGGGCGTGGCTGGCCAGCAGAGATCTGAACCTGAACACTTTCCCGCACACAGGGCAGGGGAAGGAGTCACTCTCAGCAATGCTTCTCCTGCGGCGAGCAGCAGGCTGCACCTCGCTGGCTCTAACCCTCAGGTGCACACGGGCATGATGCTGTCTCAAGAAAGCGACTCTCTGGAAGCTGCGGGGGCAGGCGTTGCAGCGGTGCGGCTTGTCACCTGAATGGATGCGAGTGTGAGCGAGCAGGAGAGCCTCGGTCTTCAGGCGCTTCCCACAGACGCTGCAGGTGTACGCTGCGTCAGGTGGCACATTCTCCTCACCGTTACCAAGGCCCGTGTGGACCAGTACCTTGTGGCGCCTCAGCTGGTACTGCCGGCTGAACTTCCGGCCACAGATGTCACAGAGGTGCGGCCTTTCACCCGAGTGTGTCTGGAAGTGCACAGCGAGCTGCGAGCGGCACTTGAACTCTTTGCCACAGAGGTGGCAGAGCAGAGAACTTGGCTTCTGTGGTTTGCTGGTGGTGTCAGAGTGAACCACCTTTTTGTGGTGCTCCAGGTCATTGGTTCTCATGTAAGCTTTGGGGCAAAGGTCGCAGCGATGCGGCTTCATGCCCGAGTGGATGACTTCGTGGGTCTGGAGCCGAGACCTGCAGCTGAAGGTTTTCCCGCAGACGGCACAAAGCCAGGCCGTGGCTGAGCGCTGCTTCTCCAGCTTGGCCACGCCATCGGGATGTAGGCGGCTGAGGTGGTGCTGTAGGTTGTCGCGGCGGTTGAAGCGCAGCTCACACAAATGGCAGGAGAAAGGCTTCTTCCCTGTGTGGATGAAGGAGTGCCGCGCCAGGCTGGACTTGTTCTTCATCACTTTGCCGCAGACGTCACACACAGTGCTGTCCAGCTCCTGCTTCACCACTTGCAGAGATCCATGCAGGGAGTCTGGCTGAATGACATCCCCACCCGAGGACACAGAGTCAACGCCTGAGGAGACAAAACCACAAACTTTGAAGTGCAGAAGTAAGACATGCTAAAGCCTGAGGCATCAGAACCAGAACCATGAAGGACGCTGCCTGAAACTGAAATCTTCCCACAATTAATTTCAGTAAAACAATAATTACCAGAGAATAACTGTTTTATTAAGACTTCCTTTGGATTTAGGTGGCACTCCAGACAGGTTTGGTATTTTCAAAACTATTTTCAAGCATATTATTCTCTCAGTCCTTGTAGATTTGGTCTCAGGACATGTAAATGTAATTAGAAATGACATGTTTTAGTATTTGGTTTGTGTTCAAAGTTCAAAGATGTGTTGCTTTTATAAATGGGCCTCAATAAGCAAATGTTCTGATGTAGTATGTGTTTGAGTACGGCTGAGTATCAGTTATGATTTCCAGAAATGATTCGATTCACAAGAGCCTGAATCGACTGGATTCTGTTTTTATTTTTTTACTCTTTCAATTCTTCAATTCAAATTTAAGTTTGCACATTTATACATGTTTGTTTAGAAATACATATAATACAATAATCTACTATATCAGGGGTCTCCAACTAATTTGGCGAGAGGTCCAGTAACTCTGTCAGCTTGGTAGACCGGGGTCCGAACATGCAAAAACATTCAGTCAATATTGCACTTTTCTGTTCTTTTATTTAATTACAAAGTGTAGTTACATTTGCAAAGAACTCTTTTAGCTTATTTTCTCAACAAGTATTTCTCTCATTCCTTTTTTGTACAAAAATACATACATGTATTGCATTATAGAGAAAAAAAGAAGATTGCACATAAACTTGCTTCCTTATAGTGCAACATGTGTGCTCTTTCACAAACTTTAACATTCTGCTGTCTGTCACTTAAAGTGCAACAGGTAACAAGAATGTACCTCAAAAATCATTCATAGTTAATCCCTTTTCTTGTGCAAATGTTAACTTTCTGTTTTACAACCCTTAAAAGTAGGTCGCAAATAATGCTACATAATGAACATTAAAGTAATAACTTTTATAAGTGTGAAAAACATTATAAACATAAAGGTAAACTACAAAACAGACATAAAGAGACGTAGATGGCACTTTGAATGGCGGTGTTGAGCAGGAACTGTATGGAGCTAAATTGGGGCCAATATTATTTCAAACCCAAATAAAAGAAATTGAAAAAATATTGGTGTTTGGCCAAAAAAATTTAAATGTCTGACATTTTTTACTGTTCTGAAATAAATTTAATTATTTTTAACTTCAAATTTTCTATTTTTTAAAGGTTTCAAACTCAGAATTTCAATCCCCAAACTTAATCAGTTTCCTTTTTTTTCCAGCTTAAACTCTTTTTTATCTTTCAGTTTCAAAACTTTTAGCCTTGTTGTGGCGGGGCTAACACAAAGGGCCAATCAAAAATCAAGGAAAGTGCTAACTTCAGTCCCAGTGTCTTCTCTGACTGTCTGTACTATCATGTTCTAAAGTTGACCCAAGACGGATGTAAAGATCAGAGTTTTATCCCGTACAAACCGTGTTCAAAACTCTGTTCTAGCACAGTCAGTGAATGCACCAGGACTGAAGTTACCACACTAAATAAAAAAAAAAATAAAAATAAAAAATAGAGTTGAATCTAAAAAAAAAAAAAAAAAAAAAAATTGGAATTGAAATTTGGGGTTTTGAAACCTTAAAAAAAATTACATTTGAAGTTGAAATTGAGTTCATTTTAGAATGGAAATAATTTTCTGACATTTAACTTTTGTTTTTAGCATCATTTTTTTTGTAATATATTTGTTTTAATTGGTTTTCAAATAATATTGGCACCAGTTTTGCTCCATAGCCCTGCACCTCCCTGGAAAGCAGCTCGGTTCTTGTTGACGACAGGAGAATCTGTCAGAGCTTTTCTTGAAGCTGCTAGCCCTCTTTTCCTTCTAATATTGTTTCTGTCTTTGCCTCCATACACACTTTAATCATTTTGGTGTGACTTTAGTTCTTGCCCAAATCCATTCCTCTTGTAGTGATCACTCGTGAGCTCGTTGTTGTGCTGTTACCGTCTGAGTGTTGTACTTTCAGTTCGTCTATTTTCCGTGACCACGTCACTCATTCTGTCGGGTAATTTGTGTCAGAAGTTTTGTGTTTTGTCTCGTAGCGCCGCTTGATATCAGCGCTCTGAATAAAACCAGCAGATTCCCTGCTTATAATACAAACCGGCCTCGTAAAACTCACTGCTGGTAAATAAAAGCGAAATCTTCGGTCCACTCATTTTAAAAGACACCATTTTCAGTCCACTTTTCTCATTTTAGACAGAGCCATTGTTCACGCACATTCCAGATAACTTTGCGTCCCAACTACGTAAACATTAGAACACCGCTTTGAGCTTTTGCTGGTTGAAGGACTCCGGTCTGAACGTAGCTGTCCTCGCGCGCGCCTGTTCAAAAATCGCTGTGTAAAGATGAATGAAAAATCGTACTTTTTTTTATTAAAAATGCTTGGCGGTCCGGATAAAAGAGTCTCGGGGTCCGGACCCGGACCGCGGTCCGCCAGTTGGGGACCCCTGTACTATATGATTTGAATATATTGATATTAATCTGATCCAGTTCACATACTGTAAATGTATCAGTGGAATAATGAGATTGTTAATATCATCCAGAGTTACATGGATTCTCTAAAGGAGAAGTTCTAACTAAAATGTTCAGATCATTAACATTGGAAACATTGTTCCGTTTCTCCTGGAGGACGTTTCAGTTTGACCACTAGGTGGCGATTGCGCTACAGAAGTACACCTTATTCCAGAAGAAGAAGAAAGTATGAGGAAAAATTGTTTTTGACACTAAATAGTTACTTTAAAAAAATATTTCCTGAAAAGAGTTTAGAAATTCATACCTGTAAGTTTCTGAAGATGTTCATTTAATCAGAAATGTATTTTGAGGTCGACCGAGCGTTAGCATTAGCCATCCTATGGGAAATTCCATTAAACGTTAGCATGAAGCTAGCAGACTCTAGCTTTATATGCTAAATCGATTTATATCTTTTATGAATCGATTATTGATCTATTAAGCTTAAATCTATTCAAATCTATCAATTGATTTTTTTTAACCCAGCACTGTGTGAGTGCATATACCTACTCACAAAAATTAAAGGAACACTTTTTTTATTGAGCCTGGCATGAATTGAATTAAACCTGTCTGATAATTTTCTGGTTGGTTAATCAGCTGAGGGCCTCGTTTATCAATTTCAGCTGTATTGGTGTTCATGAATTAACAACAGGTGCACTTCAGTGGCAACAATTAGAAAACCCTCCAAACAGGACTGGTGTTACATGTGGAGGTCATTTCAAGTTTCTCCCTCTTGATCTTTTTTGGATTTCGTGTCCACAGTTTTACTTTGAAAACAGGAAGCTTCACCCACATCTCACTTTGAAGAGTTGTTTTTACTTCAGGTGACAGTAGTGCTGCGCTTTCAGCTTTTTTTTTTTAGTTTATACACTTCAAATTCAACATTATTCTGCATCTTAGGGCAAACATTCCACTGTGCCCGAATAGTATTTTTACTATACTCTACTATACAGAGTGTCAACCAATATGTAGAAGTTGAATTTAAGATTTTTTAAGACCGTTAAATAACCAAATTTAAGACCATATGTTATATATATTTGGCAAAAAATGTACAAAAAGAAAAAAGTTTGGGCACCCCTGCCCTGGAGGAACCACATTTATGAAGATTTACTGACTTTTAACATATTTAGGGTACATTTGTAGATCTGCCCCACTGCTTTATCATGACAGCACTCCTTAACCCCACAAATAAATTTGCTTCAGAACCCAGAAACATACTTTTGCTAATTCCAATCAAAGTTTGGGTCTGGCATGTGCACACATACCTCCTTCCGATGGAGTCCAGAGAGGATCACCAATGTCCTCTTCTTCTTGCGGTACTTCAGTGGCTCTGCGATGGCGGCGCTGGCTCGGCTGACTCAACTCTGCTGAATCAGAACTCTGAGGCACAAGTCTCTTGCGGACTTTGGCTCTGGTCTGGACTGGTTCAGCTAAAAGTCTGACAGCAGGTCGGACAGTTCTGGTTCTGGTCCGGTTGGTGGAGCTGTGTTGAAGCACCGGGCTGCAGTCGGCAGGGTGGCAGCTGAGCAGCAGCGCAGACAAGTCTGCACACAAAGTCCACATCAAGACTTAGGGTATGTTCAGAATCATGCTGTTTACATGTAAAATGATTCAGAAACGGGTTAGAATCGGTGTGCATGATTGTGTTTTTGAACTTTTCTTTGAATGTGGGTGGAAAGCTTTTTTTAAAATAGAAAATGATAACGGCTGGGTATTGGTTATAATTTCAAGAAACGATTCAATTCGATTCACAAGAGCCTAAATTGATTCGATGCCGATATTTTCTGATTCTTTCGATTCTTCAATTCAATTTTAAGTTTACAAATGTATAAACCTTTGTTTAGAAATACATTAAAAATCTATTATTTAATCTGAATATATTAATATTAATCTGATACAGTTCACATATTGTAAAATTTAATAGTAAAATAATGAGATTGTAAATATCATCCAGTGTTACATGGATTCTCTAAAGGAGAAGTTCTAACTAAAATGTTCAGATCATCAACATAGTAAACATTGTTCTGCTACTGTTTCAGTTTGGCCACTAGGTGGCGATGGCACTATATAAGTACACTTTATTCAAGAAGAAGACAACAGTATGAGGGGAAAAAACAAAGTTTTAGACCACAAATAGTTACTTTAAAAATTATTTCCTTAAAAGTGTTGGGAAAATTAATGCCTGTAAGTAAATAAAGATGTTCATTTAGTCAACAGTGTATTTTTTTGGTCAACCAAATGTTAGCATTAGCCGTCCTTTGGAAAATTCTATTGAACGTTAGCATCAAGCTAGCAGACTTTAGCTTTATGTGCTAAATCAATTTATATCTTTTGTAAATTAATTATTGATTTATTAAGATTAAATCGATTCAAATTGATTATCAATTTTTTCAACCCAGCGCTATAAATGATGTTTCTTTTCTACTTATTTTTAGCATTCATTTAAATTTCTATTTTAGCATGGAGGCAGATGCAGGCTAGAGCAGTTAGAAGCATGGAGCCCCACATTGGAAACTAAGCCAGCTAGCCAAGTAGTTTCCGGTAGCGCGCGTCGTGCTGCCAGGGCTAATGCAGCTAGCATCCCAGCACCAATCCAGCAATCAGGGAATAGCCAGGATGGGTTTGTACTGGTGGGAAGGGAGCATAGTGCAAAATGCTTTGGAGCACTTGGAGCACCCAAAGCTTCTCGTGTGTAATAGGTTCACTCCCCTCACCAACACACCCACTGAACCGAAAACTCTGGTGATTGGGTCCTCTGAAGTTAGACACATGAAGCTGCTACAGTTAAGAGTTATCCGGGGGCCAGAGTTGGTGACATCGAAGGAAACCTCCGAATGTTAGCCCAGAGTAAGGTGAGGTTCCGTCGAGTCGCAATTCACGCTGGCGGCAATGACGCCCGACGGAGACAATCAGAGATTCTCAAATTAAACGCAGAGTCTGTGTGTAAACTGGCTAAATCTGTGTCAGACACAGTAGTTTTCTCTGGTCCTCTGCCAAACCTAGTCAGTGATGAAATGTACAGCCGTTTTTCCTCATTTAACCGCTGGTTAGCTAGATGGTACCTAGAAAATGGCGTTGGTTTTGTGGACAATTGGAGCGCGTTTTGTGGGAAGCCCGGTCTCATGCGGAGAGATGGTATCTATCCTACTTTGGATGGCGCGGCTCTTCTTTCTAGGAACATTTGTGCTCCTTTAGTCGTGCAACCTAACAATCCAGATATAAGACCCAGGCAAAGAGCAGCAATTTACAACTCTCGTCTGAGCGGCCTTCAGTGCTGGTGCTAACCCCAAACAGGGAGAGCTCAGCAGCTTTATTAGAAAATGTTGGTTTCACACAAAATGTAAAGGTACCCATCCACTGTCACAAGCACACCCTGTTAAGTTAAGGTGTAAAAATCTGAAGTCCTAAAGCTGTTTGCAATAAAGATTATTTTGACAAATATAGTTATTTGATTTATATCGTTTTTAATATCGTTATTGCACAATATAAAAAAAACGATATCACAATATGAAAATTCCCATATCGCCCAGCCCTATGCAGAACTAAGCAAAATTTGTTATATAAAAATGGTAGCCCTTTGTATGACTCAGTACCCATGAAGTAGCTCTCAGTTTCAAAAAGGTTGGTGACCCCTGGCATAAATATTGCCTCCAATTCTTCAGTCAGAAACTTAGGGGTTT